>NC_049988.1:16000060-16148724 GCF_000003815.2 Branchiostoma floridae
ATGCGGCATTGTATTAATTGACTTATTAACTGTTGCCTTACAATTGTACCATGTACAAATGTCGCGCAATAAAGTTCCTTCATTCATTCATTATAACGTTTACATTTTACAAATGTGTCTTTTTGCAAAAACCGGTGCAATGGCCTAGTGGTTAGAGTGTTCGCCTTGCATTCGGTAGGTCGTGAGTTCGATCCCCGGCCGAGTCATACCAAAGACTTTAAAAATGGTACATGCTGCTTTCTCTGCTTAGCACTCAGCACTTATGAGGAAGAGTATGGAAGTTAAACACACATCACTACCAGCGGACCAGCCCCCTGCTGTAGTGGCTTGCACATGTGTGGCCCAAGGGCTACAGAAATGGAGATGGGCGCCACCCCTACGCATCTGTTACTGATGTACGGGCAACTTTAACTCTTTTTGCAAGGTACTACCAAAACCTGGGTGATGCTGAGAAGGCGGGTATAAGGAAAGGCATCATCACCGGGGTGGGGCTGGGGTACATCTGGCTCATCGTGTTTGCTTCCTACGCGCTCGCCTTCTACTACGGCTCCGTCCTGGTCGCCAACGAGGGATTCACAGTCGGCGGCTTGATCACAGTAAGATTAGAACAGAGATGGCTTTTCCTGAATAAAGTGTAACAGTGGGGGTTGAAGTAGTGCTAACTGACCATGTCAAATGCCTGTCAGGCTTTTGGCTCGATCAGTTAGGCTGCTAGTGTTGTGATCCTGAGGACCCGGGTTCGATTCCCGGGTAGGTCAGGATATTTGTATATATTGTTTATTTCTGTTCTACTCGCCCCTCTGATTTCTTACAAAAGACTCTTTTTACACCCATTGCTTTATTCTCACTTTTTGGTGACCGTCTGTCACCTTCTTCAGGACAACAATGACATTATTCACATTGATCACATTATTTCTGTATATTTTTGTCTCAAGTATCCTCAGCTGTCATTTTTCGTTTCCACAAACAGCCTGGCCAGGTTCCGGTTTGGAAATGTGATGTTAGCCTAAATAAGTGACTATATGTACAAGTTGACATTTTAGGACAGAAACCTTATAAACAAGAACATTGTAGGTAAGGTAAACCATTGTGGTGCCAATTCTGAAGTATACATCCTTGAGAAAGTAGTCATAGATTTGCTGAATACTTTGTATAACTGCAAACCAGTGCAAAGGCCAATCTGACCAGTTGATTCAGAACTGGAACACCAGTGGGGAACCCGCTACTTTTGTACATTTGCTATATTGTTTAGTCTGACTCAGTAGAATAGAAATTAATGTGCACTTCTTTACCAGGTGTTCATGGGAGTGCTGATCAGCGCCATCGTGTTCGGAGAAGCCATGCCGAACCTGGAGGTAATCAACACAGGAAGGGGCGTGGCCAAGGGCATCTTTGAAATGATTGACAGGGTGGGTGGATGTTTAATCCTTTAGTCACATGTCTTGTTATATACTTGATAAGATCTTCTCATCACTGTGAGTGGCCTGAATTAAAGGAATCTGCGCCACAGTCAGTCACGGGTAGCATGGCTCAAAAACCTGACTTGTTGTTGTAGTTTAAGTGCTTGTCGAAAAATACGATTTGTGAATGCCTTAAACCTGTCAGCCAAATATGTGTCCCAACTTATGTGGTGTTGGAGCAGTTTTCTTTCATCAAGTAAACTTGACCGTTGTCTTAAACCACCACCACTTTCCCCCCAGGTTCCTCTGATTGACAGTAGTTCTACAGAAGGCCTAAAGCTGGACAACACTCAGGGAAACTTTGAGTTCAAAGACATTCATTTTCACTACCCAGCCAGACCTGAAGTCAAGGTAAGCACACTTTCATACTGAAATAATTTGCTATAAAATTTAACCAAAATTAAAGTCTGCAAATTAATAATTTGCTTAATGGAATTATCACCTTGAAGTTTGTGCTTAGACTGATGAACATTATTTTTTGTCACAGATTCGAGTCATTTATAGCCAAGAGGTACAATTTGTAGACTTTCACTTGTAAATTTGATTGTAAGTTCAATTGTAAAGGCATCAAAAAAAGTTGTGTTCTGATAGAATATGTCAAAAGTAAATCCTTTTTTTGCAGACTCTGTTAACTGTTAAACAATGGAGTGCAGGCCTCAAAATTCATTTTTGGGATTAGGTGCACTGGTGCACCCAACTTAAAAAATTGGCACCACTTAAATTTAAGTAGAATGTCAAAAAAAACCTACTAACAAAACTTACTTACAAGCTATCAAATTCTTAAACAAGTAACATGACAGACATTTTTATTATCTTTCTAACACTTAGATGTCAAGAATATGATGTATACTCTTATACCTAATATCTTTCCATACATCTAGGAAAATATTTGTGCACCCAATTTTTTTCAGTGGGTGCACAGGGTGCACCCACTGAAAAAAATTGGGTGCACAGTTCCAATTTTGGGTGCACCTGGGTGCACATGCACCCAGTATTTCGAGCCCTGGAGTGTGAACACTGTGTAGCGGGCCTGACTAAAACCACGCTCCTACAGTTACTGCTGCCAGCAAGAGATCGTGTAAACACAGACTAGAACACAGTCATCGTGATACTTTCAAAGTTTTGAAAAATATTGTGTAAATGAAACAGAAGAGTCAGAAAAAATATTTTCTTTTTCTAAACCTTCACTTTCCCTTTCCAGGTGCTGAATGGTCTGAACCTCCAGGTGAGGAAGGGCCAGACGGTGGCTCTGTGCGGCTCCAGCGGCTGTGGGAAGAGCACCACTGTCCAGCTGATACAGAGGTTCTATGATCCCACCAAGGGAATGGTGAGTACTGAGGGGTATTAGCTGGGTGGTATCCTAGTCAAGTTAGGCAGGGGCTCCCTTATTACCTTTACCCAAGGTGCATCTAGCTTGCATTAAAGCTTACGTGTAGGATTGTATCCTAGACTAGAAGGGCAGAAAACTTCAAAAGAAATTTTTACTGATAAAGGAGTTTATTCTAACAAGAAAATGTTAACTTTGGTGATGCTGTCCTTGGTGCTGAAAAAGTAGTTGAATCCAATTAACTTTCTGCATATTCATCATCATAATTACAACAAAATGTATATCAACTCAGTAATCAGCTCCCTAACTACCCAAGTGCCTTAGTACCCAAGGTGGGCACCTTGCATAAGCTTTGCATAGAATTGTATCCTAGCATTCAGAACAAAAAGGAAAGCAAACGGGACAAAACTGAACAGAGAGACAAATTTATGTGGGAAATCACTGAAAATAGCTGACCATAGACTCATGAGCAGACACTGGACTGTCCTGTACTGTATAGACTGTGACTGATGAACAAATGAACAGTTTACATTGTCAAGTTTGCAAGCATGAGCTTGACCAAAGTAAAAGTAAGACTAACCAGTTGGTTATTTCACAGGTGACTTTAGATGGGCACGACATCCGGTCGCTGAATATCCAGTGGCTTCGGCAGAACATCGGTGTGGTGAGCCAGGAGCCCGTGCTGTTCGCCACCACCATCGCTGAGAACATCTCCTACGGTCGGGCCGGAGTCACACAGGAGGAGATCGAGAAGGCGGCGAAGGAAGCCAACGCACATGACTTCATCAAGAGGTTGCCAAAGGTATTGGACTCCTAGCTGAATTATTTGGTACTGCAACCTTTCTAGTTTCATGTTTATGCAAGGGTCCCAAATACTACCTCCATCCACCTTACATTAGACTGGGTACCATCCAATTACTACTGGGTACCATCCAATCATCAAGAGGTTGCCAAAGGTATTGGACTCCTAGCAGAATTATGTGGTACTGTAGCCTGCTCCTGAAGTCAGGTGTTGGAAATATCAATTAGGCCATGAATATTTTATATGGATGACATATGTGCATGCGTCTACTAATGTCCATTACCCCCCCCCCCCCAAAAAGACAAACTTTCGACCATACTGATCATACAAAGCAGCTGCAAAATGAGCAAATAACTGTAAATTGAAAAAATATATATTGGAAAACAGGTACTGCTGTCATAAAATACCAAGATGGCGGACGGTACGGGTGCACTATCACCAGGGCTCCGTAAGTGAAGATGTTTTAGAGCGGACTACGATTGTTTTTATCATAGATTTTGAGTTTTTTGAGTACCGGATATACAGTTTAGTAACCACATAGTAAGGATGGCTGGAATCAGAAGCACCAGGGCGTCAACTCGGGCAAAAAGTTCGACGAAATGGTGGAATGTCTCAGCGTCGAAGATTCCAGCGGACGAGACCATACACACCGACTACAATGACGAGGCCAAAACCAGCCCCTGCAATACAAAGTTTGTGACAACTACCGACAGAGTTCCTGTGTGGGTGAAGGTGTGTAAGTTGCGCTACAACGAAGAGTACGGAAAGCAGAGCGGACAGAAGGTAGAATGGAGAGACGGAGACCAAGCGGACGTCTTGATCGTCACAGAGACAGAACAGAAAGACGGGAAAGTTCAAGAATCGTGCGTGCTGTCAATCCACTTCTGGAGAAACGGTACCATCTGCATCCAAGGATCAGCATTCCTGGAATGGACTGACAAAATCTTTCCGAGTCTGAAGAAAAAAGTTGAAGAAACATCGAATGGCAACTGTCAAAATGGCGGCCCAAGCCAAAGCGACGCCGACGGAAACAAAGACCACGATACCGGAAGTAACACCTTCACCACTCCGAAAGGTAAGACGTTTCTATCTTCTGAAACTGTGGATACATCATCCGAAACCATTGATCACTCAGATGAAACCCCTGTCAAGGTCCCTGTTGGCACACCTAGAAAGACAAACAGATTTAGAAAAGCTGTCGAAAACTTTATCAGCCCCTTCAGGACCCCAGCTTCTACTGAATCTCCACTGAACTCTAGCAAAAACGTGTTGGACTTTGAGAACACCCCGACTCCATCGGACACTGTGGAAAAGTCAACTTCACACGACCTCATCACAAGAGATATCCAGAAACACTACACGGATCTTGTTGACCTTGTTAATACTCTACAAGTAGAAGTCAAGGCGTTAAAAGATGAGCAGGGTACACAAAAGAATGAATTTGAAAAGAAACTGAAAGCTGTCTCCGGTGAGTTGAAAAAACAGCTGGAAGATGAACAGAAAAGGCATGCAACTGAAAGGAAGAGTGTGAACAGCCGCCACAATGAAGAAATGGCCACCCTCACGGCGAAGTGTGAATCTCTCCAGTCCCTTGTTGAAAAACAGCAAGAACAGATTGCTAAACTGCAGGAGGTGACGGATTCCATTCAACTCTCCCAATCCATTTCAAAGATGAGAACGTATGCACAGACTGTGGCTTTGAACCCAGGTGCTCATCAGGTTAGTGCTAAAAACTGTATCTCCAAGGACAATGGCACTAATAACGCCACTGATGACAAAACAATGGATCCGGGTACAGCTCATGCAAATCATACAACAACACAGCCAAGTACTGAAGAAGCCGACTCAGACGTTGAACTGACCCAACAGGTTCCGTCACAGGAAGGAACACAAGTCCCGACAGAGGAGTCGAAACAAGTCAGGGTGTACACGGACTCCATATGGAAAGCCGTCAATGTCTCCAGAATGTTTCCCAATCTTTCGACACACAAAGACAAGACATCTACAATATCCGATGCCACAAAGAAGCTAGAAACCATCCACGACCCAGGAACATCCTATGCGATTCTTCACATAGGATCTAACGACTTAGACAACTCCAAACACAACGACTCTTCTGTACAAGACTGTCTGCAGAAAACAGAAGAACTCGTCAGTATTGCCAAAGCGTCATTTCCAAACGCCACCATTGTCTTGTCTCAGGTTCTCCCGAGAGGCAATGACCTGCAATCTGACCTGAACAAGAACATCAAGGACTATAACCAATCTGTACTACAAAGATACAAGGATGAAGAGAAGCTGCTGTACGTACGTCACAAGAAACTGTCAACATCTAGACATCTCTACAGGCGCGATGGTATCCACTTGGATGAAGTCACAGGGACGAGTCTTCTAGTGGCGGATGTAAAGAGGACCATCCGCTCTGTGGAGAACAAATACGATCCCGGCTACAGTCGAGAAAACTGGAGACAACCCCCACATTCAGGACAGGACAGAACACATCGGAACCGCGGACAGGACAGAGCACAAGAGAACCGCGGACAGGATAGAGCACAGCAGAACCGCGGACAGGACAGACCGCAGCAGAACCGCGGCCGAGACGGTTCCTGGCCTGCCGACGTGAACTGTACACCGGGAGAGCGGAGCCGTCCCAACAGGTACCGGTCCCAGGTCAACACACCACACGAGGACATTATAAACCTGGCCTACAAGTTGAAAGAACTGCTCAACAACTTTTAGATACTCAGTGTACCAGCGCTGACCAAAAGGAAAGTGAACCCTTCTATTACTCTACTTTACATAGAACATTTGATTATTTCATATAACCACCAAAATATAGACATATATGGTACTCATTCATACGTAAACCTTAATACATATGATAAACAACATACGTAATTATTGCTCTTAACATTTTTTCTTGGTTTACTTTCTGACTTTTCTATCATTTCTTATGGCACATGATGTGGCCTTACGCCTAACTAGCTGGAACATTCAAGGTAGTCTTAGTAAAAAGTGTGTAGAAGTAGATTTTTTAGATAGTATTTGTAAATATGATGTAGTCTGTATCCAAGAAACATGGCTGAAACCTGAAGACAACTTTCATATAGACGGTTACCACTATTTCCGGAGCGACAGAAAACTTAGAAAGCAATCCCGTAGAAATTCAGGCGGGGTAGCTCTTCTCTTTAAACGAAATCTTGCGAAAGGAATCTCGAAATTACATAGTAACAATTCTGACATTATCTGGTGCAAATTAGATAAGAATTTCTTTGGCTTTGACAGGGATGTAATTTTAGGTTGCCTTTATCTACCTCCTGAAAATTCTCCAATATTTGCTACTAAAAAGAATACACTATTTGAAGACCTAACTGCTAACATAGCCAAATTCAACAGCGGGGGACATATTCTACTTCTGGGTGATTTGAATTCTAGAACATCTAATGTACAAGAAAAACTGTTTGATGGTCTTGATGAAAATGCATGTGAAATTCAACTAAAACCAAGATTTAATACCGACACTGTAAATAACAGATACGGCAGAGAACTCATTGATTTATGCTCTGCTGCTAATATGATTCTTGTGAATGGCAGGACTATAGGGGATCTTCCAGGAAAAAACACATGTATAAAATATAATGGCACAAGTACGGTAGACTACTGTATTACTAGTCTACATTTCTTCACATCTGTACAGTATTTCAAAGTCCACGACCCAACCTGGATGTCCGATCATTGTCAAATTTCAGTCTCCCTTAAAACGAATCATTCAAATTTTAGACACAAAACATATGAAAAAACTAATTCATTCCCTAAAAGATATATCTGGGAAGAAACGTCATGTGAAAAATTCCAGGAGGCCCTTCGTTCCTCACAAACAAAAAACGCCATACAACAGTTTATATCAAAACCTTACTCTGCCAGCCAAACAAAACATGTTGTTGAAGACTTTAATAACATCATCAAAATAACAGCTGACTTGTCACTAAAATCTATTCGAGTTTCGAAGCGAAAAAAGAAACCTTTAAATAAACCGTGGTACGACCAACAGTGTCGGGATTTAAAATCAAGAATGCGAGTTCTTGCCGCGGAAATTAGGAAATTTCCATGGCGACAAGACAAAAGACAAAATTATGTATACAAAGTCAAGGAGTATAAGAAACTGATAAAAAAGAGAAAAAAACAACATAATGAAGAGAAAATGACGTTCTTATCTAAACTAGCTAAGAAGGAACCTAAATCATTCTGGAAAGAAATCAATAATCTTCGAAACTTAGAAAATGGGTCCAAGGTTGAGACAGGGGACGAAATTTCAATTAGTGAATGGCTTAATCATTTTAAAACAATTAACGCAAACATCACAGTAGATACAAAAGATAAAGAACACGCCGATAAAATAATCAACTCTCTTGAACATGAAACGGATAACCCGCTAGACTTCGAGATTACTGAAGAAGAAATCCAAAACGCTCTGTCTAGTTTAAAAAGCAACAAGTCTAGCGGAACAGATTCAATAATTAATGAAATGCTGAAATATGGCGCACCTCAACTGATACAGCCCTTCAAAAAAATGTTCAACATATTTTTACAGTCCGGACATTTTCCCCAACAGTGGAGCCAAAGCACTCTAGTTCCAATCTATAAAAGTGGAGAAGCATCAAATCCTAGCAACTACAGAGGAATAGCTATTTCTAGCTGTGTCGGCAAATTGTTTACTTTTATCTTGAACAAACGTTTACAACATTTCCTTGAAAGCTCAAATTTACTATCACCTTTTCAATCCGGTTTTAGAAAAGATTTTAGAACAAGCGATAACGTCTTTGTCCTCAAAACGTTAATCGACCAACAGACATCCAAACCTGGGGGTAAGCTATATGCTTGTTTCGTGGATTTCCGAAAAGCCTTTGATTCGGTATGGCGAAACGGACTATTCTATAAACTTTTATCGTTAGGGATAGGAGGTAACTTCTTTAGACTAATAAAATCAATGTATCACAACATAGAATATTGCGTTAAAACCCCACACGGCATGTCACCATACTTCCAGTCATTCTGCGGGGTGAGACAAGGTTGTAACATAAGTCCCCTCCTTTTTAACCTTTATATTAACGATTTCCCGGCCCTATTAAATCCAATATCTTGTGACTCCCTATTCTTAAAAGATACTCCTGTGAACAGCATATTTTGGGCTGATGACCTTGTACTTGTATCGAAATCAGAATCAGGCCTCAAAGAATGTTTGAGGGCACTGGACCAATTTTGCTCTCTTTGGAAATTATCAATCAATAAGAACAAAACAAAAGTAATGATCTTCTGCAAAAATGGGCGGACAGTCAATAACAAACAGTCACCTTTCACATCTCAGGGTCAAACTATAGAGATAACCAACTTTTATACCTACCTAGGAGTGGACATAACACCTTCAGGATCTTTTAGTCGAGCCATAAAACAGTTAAGATTGAAAGCACTACGGGCCTCGTTCAAATTGAAATCATTCTTATCATCTAATTCCAACCCCTCGATTTCCCTAGCTATTGATCTGTTTAACAGCCTGGTTAAACCTATCTTACTTTATTGTAGTGAGCTCACAGGAATAAATGCACAATGCAGAGATCTAATATTCAAGGGGATTCCGGAATGTCAAAATGAAACGACCAGAACATCTATAGCCAGAGTCCTCAGTCCGATATTGGGATCAGAAGTTGATATACTTAGAGTCTCTCGTCTGGGAAATATGTCAGAAGCCTCGACTATTTATACTCGTCCCATTCTTGTTCGATTCAAGAAATACAGTGACAAACTGAACGTGATATACCAGTCAGACACTTTGTTTAGGAACCAGCATATAAGAATAGAACAACCAAAAATCTCATATGAAATACCTGACTTAGAATACGTACTCTTAAATTTCTGCAAAATTTTACTTCATGTACCGAAAAGCTCTGTCAATGCCGCCGTAAGAGGGGAATTAGGAGTATTCCCTCTATTCGTTGACAGTCAAACACATCTGATTAAATATTGGCTAAGATTGCATACTCTACCAAATGATAGGATTGTTAAAAAGGCTTACGACACTTCAGTCGAAGAAGGACATGACTGGGCTACTCACGTTCAGGACATTTTATGCCGACATGGGTTCCAAAATGTTTGGCTTAACCCCGCTGTTAATGCCAAACATTTTGGGAACATATTCAAAGAGCGTCTAAAAGACACGTTTCTTTCTGGCTGGAGGGAACAGCTCAAAAGCACCAACAAACTTAAAACATATTCGAAAATCAAAAAACACTTTGGTATGGAAGAATATCTCAAATCAATTCATAATAGATCATTTAGATACAACATTACAAAACTGAGAATAAGTGCACATTGCTTAGAAATTGAAAAAGGTCGTCACCGTAACACACCAGCCACTCAGAGACTGTGTCCTACATGTCATGAAAATATAGAAGATGAATTCCACTTTGTTATGAAATGTCCCACCTACAGTAAAGAGAGAGAAACATTGTTTAAGAATATTAGAACCAAAACACACATCTCTCTCGCTGGTGCAGAAAGCGATATTTTCCATGTATTGCTCTCATGTTCAACTCATATATCCGTTTACGTAGGCCAGTTTCTTTATAATGTATTCCAAATGCGAGATCAGATTAATCATACATAACTGTACTATTATCGATAATGTTTTGTTGTTGTTTTGTATGTAGCCTCTTAGTACTACTGTCTGTATAGCTATTAGTTGTTATTAATTGCCATACATTGTACCCTGTGCGATTGTTGAGCAATAAATTCATTCATTCATGTAAAAAAAAAAAAAAAGGAAGAATCTATTGTTTCAGGTATACCATATTCTGTGTGTTTAATCATTTGTTCAACCTTCCTGACCAATGTATTGATTATACAATCATTGATCCTGGCTTCTATTTCCTTAGAAATACAACACACTGGTGGGAGAGAGGGGTGCCCAACTGTCTGGAGGTCAGAAGCAGAGGATCGCAATCGCCCGGGCACTTGTACGCAACCCCAAGATCCTCCTGCTGGATGAGGCCACCTCTGCACTGGATACCGAGAGTGAGGCGACAGTGCAGGAGGCCTTGGACAAGGTAGGAGGAAAATACACACTTCTTTAAGATGTTTGAGACTTTCTCTAAAAGTTGCCACAAAACTGGGAGGCTGAAGTCGAAATTAGTTTATGACACTTTGTTTTAACACAGATCCAGTTTTATCAGAACTGCATGTAAATATGGAAATTTAAAAGTGGTGCCAGCCTGGAATTTAAGAAAAAGGCAAATCATTGAGATATTTACCATCTATAAGAGATCATCATCCACAAAGTGCAATACTCAAATATCTGATGGTTTAAATCTGTTTGCTTTTTTGACATTAGATAAAGTGTCACTCTTGATTCCTTGCAGGCTCGGCAGGGTCGCACCACCATTGTCATTGCCCATCGTCTGTCAACCATCAAGAATGCTGATGTCATCATGGGCTTCAGGAAGGGACAAGTGGTAGAAATGGGTAGGTAGGGTGGGTCGTTGGAAGAGATAGTTACGGTAAATAGTCTGGTATTTTGCATGGGTTGCAGAAATGGGTTGTTGGTGAGATATATCCATGCTTGCATTCTATGAACAGAGAAAGATGCAAGAAACAGTTCTTGAAAATAGAGCACATACGAGTTTCAGAATATGGATGCTTTTCATGACTTACGGACAGATGAATAGCATTTAGATTTACTAGAAAATACTAAAAACTAGAAGAAAATGTTCTAAAATGATTTTCCTTTTCATCTTTCCCCCTCAGGCACACACAACCAGCTGATGCTGAAGAGGGGTGTGTACTACCACCTGGTGATGTCGCAAACCATGAAAAAAGTTGACAATGACAGTGACGAAGGTGAGAGAAATAACCTTAACCACCTTAGATCTACCATCTATAAGCTGCAGGCAACAATTAAACATGTCTTCCAAAGTGTTCCAGAAAGTAGAAAGAGTTATTACAGCGAGTTCACTGGGCCGCATACTTTTATCTTTTTTCAAAGTTCAGGAAATTTGGAGGCACATGCCTTAAAACTTACTACCTGAAAGTTAATACAATTACATTGATGTACAAAGTCTATTTCCATATTAGACTTCAGTAGCCTAGTATCCAGCCGTATTATAGCTCCTGAGTCTCTTCTGACCTTTCTGTCTGCAAATACGTAGAGGACGGAAGAGACTTGGGAGCTACAGTACGGCTGGATACCAGGCTAAGACTTGAGGTCACCAAAGAACATCATAATCTGGTATCAGTCTGGTATTTTGTGGGCCCTGTCAGGTACCTAAAAGGTCTCTTAAACCTGGGCTCGCAGAGCTTGTACAAAGCTAAGAGTGTCATCCTTGAAATAAATTTGTGATGTCCTGATCCAGATTGAAACTTTTCTCTCATTGTTTTTCCAGAGGAGGAAGACTATCCTATTAGGCCTAGAACCCATTCCCGTCGCAGTCTACGCCGGTCAGCATCAGGTCGAAGGTCAATGAGGGGGATGGTAACTGAAAGGGCACGAACTCTGTCCATGCTGTCTGCGGCAACGTCAGCCGCAGGTGACTCCAGCAGCGATTCATCGGATGAGGTGACTAACCTTTGAACTTCAACATTAGGTTCTTATTTGTGATTGACTGCTATTTTTAACTCTGACCTTATGTCTGCATTTCTGTATGTGGCAGTGGTATTGATGTACTTTGAACTTGAATTCCTTTATTTGTGACTGGCAGTGACTCAAACACTGACATTAGGATGTTGCTCTTTGCACTTTCATGTTCCTATATCTGTAACTGACAGTTAAATGTATCATAGCCCTCTGATCTATGCTTGGTGCTTGGCTGGTGCTTGGTCTCTTTGTGTGCAGATGCTGATTTTAAGGACTTTACTTCTGTATCTCTGTTCATGTTGCTTTGCTGGTTAAATCATTCTTTGGTGTAACACGCCTACTTTAGTTTTTTTGCTCACAATGACAGCTTTACAAAACTGCTATTACAATTGAATGAACACATTCTTTGTGGCCTCTGCTAAAACCTGTCCTTGTTGCTATTCCTTCTGTTTTATTCTAAGCTGGAATCAAATAGTGATACTGACAGTGTGGTAAGTGTACCAACTTCTTAGTTAAATAAACCCCATTTTAGGACATGCTGAAATATCTAACTCAATATTTCACATATTGTTTGCATTCAGTACTATTAAATAAGCATGAAAGCTTTAAAAGAATTTTCTGATTCTAAAGAATTTCATTTCTAACAAGCAAAATTTTATTTTAGTGACTCTGTCCTTGGTGCTGAAAAAGTAGTTGAATCCAACAGCCATTCTGAATATTACCTCAATAACCAAAACAAAGCTCATGAAGGAAGGGAATCTTAATTTTTCTACACATCTCCTACAGCTAATTAATAATGGCTGCTTCTTCACTTCCAAAGATCAGTGGGAAGGTTGTCCTCCTCTGCAAGCTCGCATGTGGCTGTGTAATCCAATCCTAAATCTGCACGTCCTGTATGTATGTGGGAATGTAAAGCCCTGTGTACATGTAGATGGTGGCTGGTCAGCTACAGCTTTCCTGATCCTTCTCCTCTCTTAAGCAGTCCCCTTTTGAGCTGTCTAGAAACTTCCAGCTCCTACATCATGCATTTGCACGTATGGGCCTGCATTTCAGTCAAGAGTATTTGGCCTTGAGCAGCAAAATTGTCTTCTCCTTCAGTCTAAGAATTCTTGCTTGCCTGTTTTTCCATAGGGTTTCTACAGTGTTCTACATGTGATCTTTTCCTTTTTACTTCAATTCACACAATGCCTTCTAACACCACATCTTTTACTATTGTAGGAGGAAGGCGATTTTATTAACGAGGCTTCCATTGGTCGAATTGCCAAGATGAACCGTTCTGAGTGGCCCTACATCCTGTTTGGTGTGATCGGAGCCTTCATTAATGGAGCCATCCAACCAATCTTTGCTGTTTTATTCTCTGAGATCCTGAATGTAAGTAGTTCAACAAATGAATGAATGAATGAAAGTGTCCATTTTTCATATGAAATGTCTTAAACTATGATTGACATTACAGATTGTTAATTTTACTGGTAGTCAAAATTCAAATGTTGAAATATATCTCCCTACATCCTTTCAAGTTAGACATGTTTTATTCTGATTACAACAATGCATATATCATATGTAGAATGTCATTCCCCACAACCTCTTATACAGGATTGTCTTGCATCATGAAATTTTTCTTTCAGTCTTAAAAATTCAATGAATATTTTGGCTAACAAAATGATAACTATGCAAGATCATCTCACTTCTTTTGAAAGCAGGGAATCAAAATTTTCCTATGTATATGCCATGGATCATGTGTGCAAACATTTTATCTTCCCACAGGCCTTTGCAGCACCTGGGGGAAATAGCCAGGTCCTGGACTCCATCATGGTTCTGGCTCTGATGTTCCTGGGACTGGGACTCATCGCTCTCCTGTCCAACATCCTGGAGGTAAATTCCCTCATAAACGTCCTACTACAAACTTGAGTATGTATGGCATAATCTGGATTATGTCTTAAATAGAGGGGATTCCTCAGCTAGGGGATATCTTTTGCATGATGGTTATCCCTCAGTAAGACATGAAGAGCAGCTCCAGTTAAGGACTTTTATTCAGCCTGAATTATCTGGATCTATTTAAAGGCCACACCCGCAAAATTGGAAACTTCAGCCCAGTTTAGCTGAGCCACCCCAAGATACATTGTATAGGCAAGGCTCTACATAGGAGAATGTAGGTATGTCAGAAAGTGATAGTTCTGTTGTGTTGGACCAAATGTTTGCTCTCTAATCGAGTGCTCATTATTGGAATCTAAACAGAGTATTTTGTATTTTTTTCCAGTTCTACATGTTTGCAAAATCAGGAGAAATCTTGACCAAGAAGATGAGACAGCTGGCCTTCACAACAATGCTTAGACAGGTCTGTATCTACATTTGTATTAAACAACTGTTCAAACCTATCTGTTGTGACCACTCAGGGGACTTTGATAAGAAAATGGTCAAATTACAGTGAAAACTGTCCGACAATAACACCACTTGGGCCAGATGACAGGATTCATGATGCTTGTGTGCTGTGTCAATGGAGATAATTCTCTAAGGGACCACCAAAACCTCCGACCAGAACTAGTACTGTGGGTAGCCAACTTTATCTCCGACAGGAAACAACGCGTGCGTTATCGTAGATCCCTCTCTGAGTGGGAACGTCTGACATGTGGAGTGGCGCAGGGAACACTGCTCGGCCCGATCCTTTTTCTAGCACTTATCGACGACGCTGCGTCTGAAACAACCAGCCCAGTGTGGAAATACGTAGACGACATGAACATGCTACAGACGAGACGGCTCCAGCAACCTTCTACCCTGCAGCCTGACTTGGATCAACTATGCCAATGGTCAAAGAGTAACCACATGCTCCTGAACGGCTCTAAATGTCTTGCTATGCACATCACCTTCGTTCGGAACCCACCCCCGCTGCCGCCACTACACATCGACAACACACCGCTTGCCGTCGCTACCTGCCTCAAGGTCCTCGGCCTGCACATCCAGAACAACCTACATTGGGACGTTCAAGTTCAGCAGATGGTAGGAAAGGCCTCGAAGAAACTCTACCTCCTCAAAAGACTCAGACGTTTTAATTTACCATGCAATGACCTGATAACAATCTACACCGGGTACATCAGGCCAATCTTAGAATATGCAGCACCAGCCTGGACCCCCGGCCTTACCAAGGAGCAAGTACAGAAACTCGAACATGTCCAAAAGCGCGCATGCCGTATCATCCTTGGTAACGCCTACACTGGATACTCACACGCCCTTCAAAACCTCGGACTAACATCGCTGGCAGACAGGAGAGAACAACTGTGCCTGAACTTTGCAAAGTCGCTGTTGACATCATCCTTCAGGGACTGGCTTCCGTTGTCAAGGGGCGAAATCTCCGGCCGGAACACTCGAAACAAACAGAAACTGAATGCTCCACTATGCCGTACCAATCGACACAAGAACTCTCCGATCCCTTACCTTGTAAGGCTGTTAAACACGTAACTTAACTAGACATTTGAACCCATGTAACCCCGCACTGAATTTCTTATGTTCTTCACGCTGTATCTCAAACGTCTACTATGATGTTTTAAGTGTTCGAGATCATCATTATGTATATGTATGTATATAGTTGAAATGTATATAATTTTACTCAACTGTTTTAATGGTTTTAACCGATTTTGAGCTGAAGTGTAATGTACCACATAATTCAGCCCTCGAGGCTGCGAAGTGTACAAATAAACCATTCTGATTCTGATTCTGATTCTGAAAACCTGTATGTAGGGGTGGTCAATTAATTGTACAGAAGTGGTCAATATGGACAGGATTTGTAATGCCTTGGCCAATGGAAAAAAACACAATCCAAGGAACCACAACAATAGCCTGGTGGACCTTATACATAGGTGGCATAATTTTGACTTCTGGCCTTTTTTATTTGCAGGAGATTGGTTGGTTTGATGACCATAAGAACAGCACAGGAGCGTTGACTACCCGGCTAGCAGCTGATGCCTCTATGGTGCAAGGGGTGAGTCCTTATGTCACATCAACTTATTTTCTTGGTTCCCTGACATTTTAGAGGTGAAAACATAGCAAGCCATTATAAAAGTCATCAAAAAAGTAGAAGGTGGGGAGAAAAAATGTAATACGGTAACCGTTGTATTTATCCAATACAAATGAGTGCTCCAACTTCCAAGGCATAAACCTGGTCCTCAGGCTTTGTTTTTATTATGTTTTTCCGGCTAACCAATAGTTCTTAAATCTGAGAACCAACAAATTAAATGGTTTTGCCTTACTATACACAAACATGACGCCCGGATGATGATGATGATACACAAACTAGCTAAATTCAAAGAAGTTAAAATCCTACTTACCATTCCTCTCTACATCTCAGGCCACAGGCATCCAGCTTGGTTCCATCGTCGAGTCTGTGTCCTTGATGGGTATCTCCATCATTATTGCGTTCATCGCGGGTTGGAAGCTGACGTTTGTCGTGCTTGGGTTCCTGCCGTTCCTGGTTCTATCCGGCGCCATGTCACAACGAGCTCTGCAGGGTCATGCTGCCAGGGACAAGGAGGCACTGGAGGAATGTGGCAAGGTGAGTTAGTTTTTACTATGGATGGGTACCAGTACAGAAAATTCAGGTCCGGGTACGGTCCCGGTCCAGACCTGAACCTAGACTGAATCATCTGTGAAAACTTGTGAGTTACTCAGTAATCACAAGAGGCCACATGGGTTACATGAATAGGACTGGAACAGCATATCCCTCTGTCAGAAAGATGACGTCTGGGACAAGCTAAACTCGCTGACATTACATGTATTACATTAACAAGCTTGTAGATGTGCTAGCTAGTTTACATCTCATTAATAAACAAGCTAGAAAAAAGGGAAAGGAAAAGTCATGACTAATAAGCCAATCACCACACAACACAACTCATCACAGCCAATCAGCACCAAGGACACGACCTACTACAGCCAATCATTACACAGCTTGCCACAGCCAATCAGCACCAAGGACATGAACTACTGCAGCCAACCACCACAGAGTTTGTAAGAGCCAATCAGCACCAAGGAAATGCTCAGCTACAGCTGATAACTGCAAAATTGAAACCAAAATAGATAAACTTTTTAATTGCTATAAGCTATCTTGACAGTTTCCAACGTTAACTTGTTTTTCCGTCCCTTCACAGCTTGCTACAGAAGCCATTGAGAATGTACGGACAGTGGCAGCCCTGACCAAAGAGCCTATGTTTGCGGACAACTACAACAAGTCCCTGTATGGACCCTACAAGTAAGCCAGGCAAACATAAATGCCATTATATGTGGGAAATTGTGAAGTGTGAATCACATACTTTTTGATGACTATTCCAAATGCCACACCTGTCCGGTGCACCAAAGCCAGGCAGAAATTGTAAGCCTTTTTGATCCCAGGTGATAGCATAGATTTATTTATTTTGAAGAAATGAAGTGTAGAAAGTGGAGACAATGTGAGTTTGAAAGGCTGGTGAAGGTGCAGCTTTGGGGTGAGATGTTTTCTATTTTGTGCATACTATATCCCCACTCTGGGCTTGGCTGCAAGGGACAGGTGTGGCACTCGGAATTTTTTACTACACTGGGTTTGGCAGATTGACAGCAACATTTTGTCTCTTTGTTTCCACGAAGGGAGTCTAAGAAGAAGGCTCACATCTTTGGCTTCTCCTACGGCTTCTCCCAGTCTATCCAGTTCTTTGCCTACGCTGCAGCCTTCAGCTTTGGAGCCTGGCTCATCACCATACAGGAGATGAGGTTTTATGAAGTCTTCAGGTAAGCAAGCACTGCCTCAATAACATCAACTCTCATAATTCCACAGGGTGCCATAAAAACTTGCCTTCTCAAGATTGTATTGAACAGCTAAATATCTGAAGTGCATGTCGACCTCAGGACCAGGACCAACCCCTCACTTCAGACATTGTGAACATATGTTCTGTTGTCAAGTATTGTGTCACTACTACTACTACTACTGTTTTGATCATAAAACTCAAAGATACTGCAGGCTCGGGGGTTTCGTCACAATGTGAGTACTGTAACAGCAAATTCTGTAAGATTGGGGAACTGTTAATCAGGAACAGTTAGGGAAAAATGGCAAATCTACAAACTTGACCGAAATACCCTGACTGGCTTTACTGGTATAGCCATCTTAAATTCTAATGAATCTATGTTTTAATATTTGCCACTACTTTAATATAAAGCACTGCATTGTGTATTACCAGGAAGGCTTTTCCATAGAATATTTTTTACATTTTCATATTGCTGGGTGTTGTTTGACCTTGACATATTATTTTGTGACCTTAGGGTGTTCTCAGCTATCGTGTTCAGCGGAACTGCGCTGGGAAGAGCGAGCTCGTACGCTCCTGACTACGCCAAAGCCAAGATGGCAGCTGCGAGAATATTTGACCTTGTGGATCGCAAACCACTGATAGACAGTGGTCATGAAGGTGGTGACAAACCGGTAAGTTAGACACTGGCTCAACACTGGCTGAACTAAAAAATGAAAAAAAGTCGAATAGGTGTCATGCAGCTTGCTTTAAGCATACTACAGAAAACTAGAATGGCTCTTTTTTGAAAACATACACAATGTTGTTAAGACTGTCAAACTCTTTCATACAACACTTGATACCTAATCAGCACTAAGGACATGAACTACCACAGCCAATCAGAACACATCCTACCATGTAGAATCAATCACTATGAAGGACATTAACTTCTGCAGCCAATCACACAGTGGACATGCAAGACCAGCAGTAGCCATATCTATCCAAATTGTTCATACAACCCTCTGCATCAACAATACTTATTTTCTCAAGTTATTAAAAAAAAATTAACAGAAGAGAAGGAGAAAAAAACATGACCTCACTTCTCTCTGTTCATCTGCAGAGCAACCTGGTCGGCAACATCACCTTCAAGGACGTTCGTTTTGTCTACCCGACACGACCAGACATTCGGATCCTGAACGGGCTGAACACGGAGATACAGGCGGGTCAGACGTGTGCGCTGGTCGGCAGCAGCGGATGTGGGAAGAGTACCAGTGTGTCGTTACTGGAGAGGTTCTATGATCCTATAGATGGCAATGTGGTAGGTTTCTGTTATTGGTATTTAATTCTGTATTCAATTCTGTCTTTGGTACATGTATTCAAATCAGAAATTTATGATTGATAGGACAAATTTAGTAAAAGGGTTCCATCTAGATGGGGGGATGCTCATAATTGGACATTAAGAAACAAAGACAAATTCTCTCAGTTCAGATGTAGAACTGCTCATTTTGCAAACAGTACCTTGTCTTACTGTGTAAAGCTGCTGAACGAGGATGTGTAATTTGTAATTTGTGCAGTGAATGTTGTTAGTGTCACTACTTTTTCACTTCATGTTGTCACTAGAACGCTTTTATTGATCTGTAAAAATATGTCAATTCAGCCATTTTGTGCTGCAAAGTTCTTTATGTCAATAAACCATTCTCCCTCTCTCTCTGATACAGCTGATTGACAACAGAGATGTGCGGTCCCTGAACATCCAATGGCTGCGCTCCCAGCTGGGCATCGTGTCTCAGGAACCAATTCTCTTCGACATGTCCATCGGGGAAAACATCGCGTACGGCGACAACTCACGCGTAATCAGCCAAGATGAGATTGTGGAGGCAGCAAAGTCTGCAAACGCTCACGACTTCATCTCAGCTCTGCCTGATGTAAGGATGAATTCTCCTTAATAAGACATTCCTTATAAAGTGCATTTGTGTAATCTCCAAGCAGATGTGAGTATGTGGGCAAGGACAACCTCAAGCATGTACTTTCCCACATACTCTAAGCAGATGTGAGGTTTTTGACTTTATAAGAGCTCTGCCTGATGTTCGAAGGAATTCTCCCTAATAACACATTGAGTATTACACATTTTTGTAATCTAATTTTAAGTACTGTAGATGTGAGTTTTGACATATTTTTGAGCTAAGGGAGAAAGTCCTAAATTAGCATTGTCATACTTTTGGTTCTGGAAAGCTACCAGAGCAGGTCCAGTTTGGAAATGTGACTGGCCTAGGCTACTTTGAGTGCCCCAGTGTTTTTAATATATGTATTGTACTTCTTCCCAGGGCTATAACACAGGAGTAGGAGACAGGGGTACTCAGCTGTCAGGAGGACAGAAACAGAGGATCGCAATCGCC
This sequence comes from Branchiostoma floridae, assembly GCF_000003815.2. Taxonomy (NCBI): domain Eukaryota; kingdom Metazoa; phylum Chordata; class Leptocardii; order Amphioxiformes; family Branchiostomatidae; genus Branchiostoma; species Branchiostoma floridae. Next base: position 16,020,407 of record NC_049988.1, read on the forward strand.
CGGGCGCTTGTACGCAAACCCAAGATTCTGCTCCTGGATGAGGCAACGTCTGCTCTGGACACAGAAAGCGAGAAGGTAAAGAAAAAAATTTGATATCGTATCTGACGGGGGCTTAAAGAAAAAAATTTTTTTATAAAAAGATTTTTTGACTTTACATAAACACCATTCCTTGTCCAGTGCCTGCTCAGTCAGACCTGACTGCAGTGAGATTCAGTGACTGAAATCCAAGACTTAAAAAATTTTTTAAGGCAAATTGAAGGATGTAAAATCTATCTTTTGCTCCCTCTCACTCAGTCATTCACTCACTCAGGGAATGACATAGCAAGAGTGAGCGATAATGTCCCAATCATTGGGACATTATCGCTCACTCTTGCCATCCTCTGTAAAAATATGCATTAATTTCTAGATTGCTCAAGAAGATGCTCTAGTTTCAAGTGTCAAGGAAGGGTTCAAGACAAATTACAAAGGTAATTCGGTCAGGCTGTTGTGGCTTATGTTATGGTGATCTACCTGAGTTATATGATGAGTTATAAGATCAATATGCCCTATTCCATCTTTCTTCAGGTGGTTCAAGAAGCTCTTGATAGAGCCAGCCAGGGCCGGACGTGCATCGTTATCGCTCACCGGCTGACGACCATCCAGGACTCTGACAAGATCGTTGTTATCCACAAAGGGAAGAAGATAGAGGAAGGCAAGCATGAGAAGCTGATGAAACTTAACGGTGGCCAGTACAGGAGGCTGTCCGTCATCAGCCAGAGATAGGTGCCTGACGAAACTTGCATGACACTGTCTGTTATTAGCCAGATATAGGTGCCTGATGAAGAGTACATTGCTGCCCATTAAACAGTGAAAGTCAATTAGGTTCCTGACAAAACTTGCATGATGCTGTCGGTTATTACAGATATTAGTGCCTGATGAAGAGTACATTGCTGCCTATAAAAACAGTGAATACTCTTTGTGAAACACTCTCAGATAGAAACAGTGCTGTCTCCAGCTTAAATTTTTTTCCGTCCCACTCATTTTTTGGGAGCCCATGTTGTTGATTATACTGGTTATGTCAGTCTAAGCTCATAAAAGTACATTTTCAACTGTTTCATGTCATTTTTTGGACCGATGGGGTAAAATTATTTTTCAACAAGCAAATTTCCGTCAAGGGATGGAAGGACGGGTCCTAGAGACATTCTTTATTAGAAAGGAAAGATCAGCTTGTTTTGCGATGATCAAATCCCTGGCACTTATGTCTTCACCTTAAAATATAGTTATGAAATAGACTGACACCTTTCTACTAGTAGGTACCTTTTGGAAATCTGAAAGAGTTCTATACTAAAAGAAATTCGGAACTCTAAAAGGAATTATTCTTTGATATTGGTGCTGTATGATATGCCATGCAATATATAAGCTTTACGCTAGCAGCTGTTATGTTATTGTCAAATATCAAGATGTAAAAAACATTATGATATTACCTAATATTGATGTACATAGTTGAACTGAAATTGCCAATAGTAAATTTAAAGAATTGATTGTCTTCATGATTTTTGCTATTGAGATGTGGAAAATAACTTAGTTGCTATGAACTATGAATACTACATTTTGTAATATTGTTTCTGAACTGCAATATTTTATCAAAAGGCTGCAAGTGGTTTGAAAAAAAAGGTTTTCTTTATGGTTTGGCTGGAATAAACACATTCACAGCTAAGGTTGCCTGACTAGCAAGTAGGTTTCATCAAAAGCTAACCTGGAAAAAAGTTAGCTGTTGTTTAAACTAATCTTACAACTAGCGACAAATGACAGTTCAAATAGTGTTAATGTTATTATATAGATCCTGTCTTTTGCCTATTTTGTACATATTATCATTATTGTCTGTACCAAATTGTGCCAATGTTTGATGTTGTTGCATAATGGGAAATTGCGTATCTGTGCAAGCAATACAATCAATCAATTCTCATGTAGAAGATTGAATGACTAACTTTGTGGAAACATTTCATTTCTTTGATTAATATCTTTATAAAATGTGGAATCATATTTTACCTATAGAGATATCTAATCTAAAAACAGGCAGCCACATTATGTTTTAGCAAAGTCATGTAGGCTTTTAGTTTTAGTTAGAATTTAGATTTAGTATTATAGAGACAGAAGACATAGAAAGAAATAAAACTGGTCAAGAATTGTTTGCAATATAAGACAGTAATTTTGATACAAAATAACAGACATTGTGAATTTCATGTCCAAATTAAGTTGTGCCAAGAGGCATTGTAATTATCTGATACCTATTGGTGTATTATAAATTGTTATTCAGAAGCTACACACCAAATAAGATATATATGAAAAGCATATATAATGGAATTTGGAGATCCATTTAATAAATGTTCTGTCAAAGATTTTTGTGCTGTCTTTTTTGGAAGGGCTTGTTATGTTGATGTACATTATGAATCATATCACTACATGTACATGACTTAATCTTTCTCTTTGACTAAGTACAGAAGAATTTTCCCCTCTTCTTTAATGCTGATGTTCAAAATTACTTCTATAATACTTATTAGTAATTTAAAAATGAGATGGGTTCCTGGCTCAAAAATTACTCAAATGAAACATTTCCACCTTCTATTTGGTGTAGCAAGGACTTTAACTTTAAACTGTACTACGAAAGATGATATCAAATTGAAGAAAAAAGCCTTTGAAATAAGTTACTGGAAGGAGCAGTCTGTAAATAATAACACACTGGCCCGGATCGAAATTTTCTGTGACATTTAATGTTAACTTTACATTGTTCACATTTCTCTGCTTACAGTTCTTCAGATCAAATTTCGTGACAAGAAGTTACTTGACGCTCAAGTCTGATATTTACTTTGTTGTACGATATCTGTTGTTGTTGTTTTAGAGCAACAGTACAGAATAGGCTCTAATAGTGAAGGTACAAGTATAGGGACGTTTACTAATATTTTTTTGCATTAAGGGATTAAGAGCAGCATGTTTATTTTCGGAAGATTCCAGCGCTGCCAGGCCGTCTCCGTTGGGCATTACACAGGGTACAGGTTTCCTGTGGAGGGAATAACTAGCATGTAAACTCATTTTTCATTTTTTATATCATCTATTTTATTTCACCAGGGTAAAAATCACACTTAAACTCATTGGTGTTCAGAAACAAACGTTTACAAGACCAACTTTACAGTCAACTCTGGCCTGCAAACCATCTGATTGTTGTTTTAGTAATCTTTTTGTAACCTTGTAGTACACTGTATAAGAATGGAATTGTTGACTCACAGTGTTGTATGGCAGGCAGTCCTGGTGGAACACATGGTGGCAGTAGAACACAGAGATGTTGCTGGCAGAACGAGAGTCTGAGGGGAAAACAAACAACATGACATTCACTTTGAACTTCAAAAGTCAATTTACAGTATTTTCACACTTGACAGCTTTCATTAGAGGTTCAACTTTTCAAACAGGCAACATGCAGCCCAAATAGACACTCTCGGAACACTGGGCTCAGCACAATGAGCAGTACAGCAGAACTAATATCATTGATTGGAGGACCCAGTGGTGTAGGAGAATCCAGCAGGCTTCCCAAGCAGACATCTGATTATATCCCCGACTGTACCAGTTGTTGGCTGGTATTCTCAAGAGCTTGCAAAATAATGTGAACGTATTGGACTGGACACCTACCATCAACTATAACTGGTGCACAGCAGCTTTCACATCGGTCAGACTCTGAAGAAGAAAAAAACAGAACATCTCTTAGACCACAAAACTTTGTTTTACCTATTTGTATGAGTATGAATGTGTGTCAGAAAATGAATTACTGTTAGAAATTTTGTTCACAAAAACAGCTGAAGAACAATGGAATAGCTGACCTTCGACCCTTAATCCTCGTTTCTGTTGTCTGTTGAGCCGGCTCATGAGTGTGTAGCAATCCGACACCAGGATCTTCTTACAACCTTCACGCAGGGAGATCTGTCAATCAAACACAAACAACCAATCAAAATCAAGCAACTTTCTGACATCAGGGACCGTCTTACACCGCTCATGCTTGGAAATCAATCAAACAACCAATCACAATCATCTTACTTACAGTGTCAATTACGGTAACAACAAAGCATCTAACAGATGTCAAGCAAACACAAGCCAACTAAAATTCATCATCTCACAGGTGTCAATCAGACTCAACCAGCCAATCAGACTGTGGCCACATAAGTTTAATCAGTTGCCAGTTGACTCGCAACCCCATAAGTGTGTCCTTAGCGTTTAATCATTATATTTCTTACTAGTAACATAATTACAAAAATCAGGATCATTATCGCTTAAGTCTCCCACCTGTAGGTTGAAGTCTTGAAGAATTTTCACCAAGGAATCTCGTAATCCTGGAATCTCCAGACCCTCCGGAATGCGCTGTAGGGAAGACGGAATTCATACAATAAGAATTTGAACAAACTCAAATCATAGGACTTTTTCACCTTAAAAATTCCCAGGCAAAATGAAGATAAATGTTTCTTTTCTTGAAATTAGACAAAACCTTTATGCACTACATGCATTCACTCCAAGTCAAGGAGGTTAGGTCCTTCTTGTTTCAAGATGTTTGTAAACATGAACATTGCTAGATTGATTTGTGAAGGTCAAAACTGGAAGACTGACCTTAATGAGAATGATGGGGTCCACATGGGTTCCAATGTTCTGTAGGAGTCCAGTGATGAATGCTGGGAAAGGGATGATAACAAATTTCTTCAGTCAGCATATACAGAAGAAACCTTATGGTGATCATAGTAGTCATGTTACCTGTAAAGCTGTGGTATACCAAAAGGTGGTCAAGTAAGTCTATAGAAGGTTTTACCAGCTACAAATATAGATTGAATCTTATACATGTGCAAGTTAATGTAAAGAAATGGGATGGATGATTTCAGCAAAAGAACAGTCAAATTGGTGAAATGTGCAAAGCTTTGAAAAATTTCAGATACGTATTTGAGTAGCCTGTATGTATGACTGAAATTGTACTAAGGACTTTAATTCACAGCTGCCTAGCCTGACCTGGTTTGTCCATAGAGGAGCTGATCAAGTCTTCCCATAATTCCTCATCGTCATGCTCCTTGGCGAACTCGATGGCCTTGTCCACATCCTGCAGTTCCTCTGTGATCAGATGGAGGGCCTGCTTCGTGTTGCCCATGCGACCTGAGGAAATGGAGTTACAGTTAGGACTGTTTCAGGGAACCCATCCCTCCGTCACAGAAATTTGCTTCTTGACCCCCCAAAAAACTCAAGCCATCCGTTAAAGAATCTTAACATCATAACATGACATTGATGACAATGTATTTTTGAAAGCTTAAAGTGACAGATTTGAGAACAAAACTGAACAACATGGGCTCCCAAAGAATGATTGGGGCAGACAAAACATCGTATTTAGCAATCTTAACTTCAAACTATTAATAGATGTGGCATCAACACCTACTAGGCCATATACATTAGGGTCTCACAACCATTAGTTGATAGAGATGGAGCACAATAAGTTTTCAGCAACTTTTTATCAACAGCTATCAGCATCATATTTTGTATTTGCAATTGATTGCTCATTCCTTGACAAAGACTGATGCTGATAAACTGAGAAGTCAGTCCTATGTTTCCTTTGTGTTGAAAACTATAGATAAATTCTGCAACACAATGAATGCTAACCGCACGGAAGACATTCAGCCTATCAGTAGGAAGTTTTTGCACATAATCGCCAAATGTTCAGCACTATGGACAGGGACTGGGACACTTTTGAAGCTAAGAAAAGAATCTAAGAAGTGCTTTTGCAATATGGATAAAATTTCATGAAAATTTGATCTACAATGCCAGTTAAAATTTGAAGAAGGCTTACCCAGAAGGAATACCATTTCTGGGATGAAGTTCCTCTGCTGACATTCTTCCAGTGCCTGAAGATAAAGTAAAAACTCAGTGAAGAAAATCCTTGTAGAAGACACAAAGGATAGTCATAGACTATTATTTCACCACGAGTGTATCAATGCAGAAATACCAGGCTTGTTTTGTCCACAGGAATGCAGTGAGTGAATGCAAACTGGGAACAATCTGTTTCAAAATCTTAAGTTAAGTTTCACACGTCTCCCCTCTTACTTTCTATCTGACACAATAATACACATTGTACACTTGTATTAGATACATACATTTTCAAGCAAACAGATATACAGGTTCAGATTTCACAAACATACACTTGCTTATGATACATCTTTAAGTAGGAAAAGCTAGAGATCTGACCTTCTGCAGTGGGTAGTAGTTACTTGAGCGGAGGAAAGGCAGGAGCCGAGCGCGGTCGAACTCTGCGTACAGCTTCACCTGCATCGCGTGGAAGTCCTGCCCAATGTGGGGGTCCTTCTGGAACAGGGTGTCCAGGTACTGCAAATAACAGGTGCCTGATCAGTTACCAACATTTGTGGGAATGTTACATGATACGGTGTCCAAGAACTGCAAATGACAGGTGCCTGATAAGTTACCAACATTTGGGGGCTTGTTACACAATAATGAACAAGTGCTGCAAAAAATAAATCTAGAAAATGACTTTTAAATAGTTGTTGAAGATAGATAAATAAACTCACTTAGGGAGCTCAGGGTTAAGATATGCCATACAAAATAAAAAAATGTAAGGGTCCACATTACCAGGTAAAGTAGCTTGGGTCTTGGTTCCAGTTGATGAACAACTTTCTCTATCTGAAACAAAGAGGGAGAATACAAACTTGGTGTTGTCAAACTCTTCAGCAACCTTGTTTGCTGATGTAGATACTGCAGTAGAGAGAAGGAGCAAGCCATATATATACAATGTCTGTGTCTTTGATCAGAGCAGTACTGTATGGTGAGATCTTTAATGCGCTTGAGAATATGTCTTGGGACCAAAGACTACCATCTCCTTGGAAGGACATTGTCAATGCTGCCTGCAGAGTGCAGCTTACTTGGAGCAGGTACATTTTATACAATATAGACTACACTATCAAGATATCGAGAATTCAAGCTTTAAAATGTGAAAAATTCTTACACAATCTTTTCATTACTGAAATAGATCATGCACACTTAATTATAAGATAGACTTACTGGGATTCTCTCCAGGTTGTCAATCAGGAGTCTAACAGCTCTCTGAAAAACGTAAACATGAAGACAAAAAAGTCAGCACCCTCGAAAAAATAAGAGAGCAGCAGAATCTGCAGACTTTTCTAATTCCAAGAGTAGACAATTCTTATCTATTTAAAGTTAACAATCTGTTTTACCTCAGTGTCAAAGTCCATGAGCATGACGATCTTGTCCTGAATGGAGCTGAACAGGTTGTGTTTGTGGATCAGTGGGAACACATCCTCATGGCCAAGTCTGGAGAAAAACACAATAATAAAGCCACAGACTTTTTAGGCTTGTTCTTTATGTGTTTGCTCTAGACAGAAGTTGCGATTACTGTTGTTTTCACGTGGACATTGTCTGTCAGGCATTTATGCCACAGTGCAGTGAGCCACGGATAAGAAAATATCAGTTTCTCAAAACCTTATAGCAGTTTACCATTTTCAATTTTCCTGGAGATTTTTTTACAAATTGTGCAGCATGTATGTATTGAGCCTATTCATAATACGTACACCTTTTCCTTATTCAATGCCTATAATGTAAAGGTAGAAATTAATTTTATCAAGTACTTACTTCAGGTAGATAGCCAGGGCTTTGTCATATCTCTTGTCATAGGTGTGCCTGCAAAGACGTGATAGGAAGAAACAAAACTTGAGCAAAACATATTTGTTGTGAGGAGCAACTTCAAATCCAGCTCATGAAAAAAAACTGCTTTTCTCAAACTTTATTTTGAAACATTTTGATGAAAACTATGGTTCATGTTAGAACTTGAAGGTAACAGCTCACAACCAATAACGATAGGATTAAAGAAAACGTAATAGGCTATTCAAAGAAAAAAGTAAAGTAATTGCAGCTAAACTTGGGTAAACAAGAAAAAAAGCCTTGCTCAAGACAGCTTGGTTTGGTTTTTGTTTGGTTTATTGGGATCTCCATTAGCGATGTATCACTACTCTTCCTGGAGTCTATGTTAAAAAAAGTTCAACAATGGAAAATAAGCAGAACTTACAGCTCAGCGAGCGACCTGAGCAGGACCTTGTTCTGTGGGTCCATCTCCAGTTTGGTCTGCACAGCGTTGATGATGACCTGGATGTTGTACAGGTCAGGAGACCAGTCCTTGATCAGCTGATGGAAACCCTGAAAAAACAAACACAAAATAGTCAATACCAAGTGCTAGAGTTACCAACCAAGGATTGAGGTGTTCAAAATTTGCATTTTCCCAGAACTGACGTGGGGTGAAATTTGTTATCACCAAGCACAGCAGGGGCATCTTTGCTGTATAGTCTTAAATTACCTACTAGTCATCTTGTAAACCACATAGATACTTCAGTCTTCCCTTTAAGGTATTCTTTTAACATGCCAGAATGCACCTAATGAAGGAACAAATCAAGGTAAAAACAGACACAGAATTCCAGAAAGTTCTTCCATGACATAGTAACCCACCTCGTGGTCTGTCAGGAGAAACTCGTTTAACACAAGTTCATAGAACGCTGGCTTCAGACGCACATCCCCTCTGGGGATGAAGGGGCTGATGGCCTGTAACAAAAAACACAGTCAATATCATCCTAGGCCAAAAGTAGTCAGTATATACAGTAGCTCCTTCAGGGCAAGCTATTTCATGACAAACAAGTTACAAGCAATAATGTAAGCAGCTGTGTTATACTAAAGACAATATATCAAACTGCAACTGGTTGAACCATTGTTTTCACATGTCAATGATAAAGTGTTTGTTTTTCCATGTTGTAAGCAATTGAACAATCTCAACTGTACATCACAATTTTACAAATGATATTGATAGTATGGTTATTATTGGTTCTATCAATGATAGCATGGAAATTATTGGTTCTACCAATCATAGCATGGTAAAAAGTGCTTCAGCCAATGAGAGAGTGGCATCCTGTCCGTTAAATATTTGCATTTTCTATATTTTTATTTTGCATTACTTAGATTTTGACAGAGGATGGTGGGCTTATTGGATCTGTCTATTGGTGATTGGTTAGTTATAAAGCATGATGGGATATCTGACCTTGAGTTGCTTGTCCTTCAGGAACTTGAAGACCTCCTGTTCCCAGAGTTCCTTGTTCTTGCCGAGGATCTTGACGCACATCTCCGCGGCCTTGTCGTACTGACCCTCCTCACGAAGGAAGTTAATGTACGTCATGCCGATGTCCTGAAGATGGACAAAAGCAGGACATGCTAAAGAATTTCCAAGATGCATTACAGCATTGACTGACAGTTTTATACTGCATCAAATAAATTTACAACAGGCCAAAAATACATAGACCATTTTTAAGTCAAAGTTATACAATACAATGCATTTCACAGTCATATTTCTATAGTACAAAGAAATCAAAGGATATCTTTTGAAACGTGATGGTATTTAGTGTTAGTGATTCGATGACACATGAATGATATTACTAGTAAGTTCTCCCCTTTTTGTATAGAAACGTACTAGTGTTGCTTTGGTGGAAGTACATGTAAGCTTACAGTTACATAGAAACTACAACAAGAGAGAATGCACAAAACATTTGTCAGGTATGCTCTGTTCTTTGAAACAGAAAACCTAACCCTTGATGAGCTTACCATGACATTGTGTCTTTTCAGGGACTGTTCACTTGCTTCAGCTGCTAGCAGCGCCTCCTGTAGAATGAAAAGGATACTGCATATTTCAGCACACCTTGACTGGCAGATTTGCAAATCAAAACATTGAACACTTGACACTAGAAATCACACTACACTAGAAATACACTATATACATTATATACACTACAAATACACTAGAAATCTATGGGTAAAATAGCATCACTGTTCCCCAATAAGTAGACATAGACACTTCACTTGCAAAGTATTTTTTTGTATCAAAATATGCCAGATACAACAGCAGAAAAGAAAACCAAACCTAAAGTTTGAAAAACGTTGCTGTCCATAGTACTAAATTATTTGCTGTCCAGAATATTAGAGAGAGTAAATGAAATCAAAAGAACATAACGTTAGCAAGATCAAAAATAAACTAGAAAACAAGACCATGGCATGTCCAGGACAAAAATGAGAAAAACTGGACCTTCTGCTGCTGTACCAAGGTCACACATCAGGGGCCCAAATTAGACCTTTCCCTTCATCTTCCCAACACCTACCCACATATGATATATCCTCACAATCCTTCCAGAGGTTCTTAAGTTATGCTGACCAATAGATATCATGAATCACAAACATACAGAGAGAGAGACACACACACAAACCAAAAACAATACCTCCATTTTCCATGGAGGTAACAAAACAAGACAAACCTCGAACAGCTCATGCTCCATAAGCCAGCTGATGTGGTCGTCCTGGTCCCGCAGTTTTGCCACCACAATGTCCTTTGGAGCCACGATGAAGAACTGACGATCCTCCTCGATATACTCTGCAAAATCCACATGTTACATAAAAACAGATATAAAGTCACTTAAACAGTTTCAATTTTCTAAATCAAAGGGTAGCATTTCGAGGAAAATATGGGGTGTTTGCTTCTTCATATCTTCCAGAAGTTGCATGAAGTTACTAGTTAGTTTCTTATTTTCTTATCTTAGTTTATTACGTTTTCGTAAATAAGCTGTAGCAGTAGTAATAGAAAGTATCCATTATTTGTTTGTACTGCTGCTGGCGTCCCTGACACAGAGTGCGAGAGTGCGAGACTAGGTTGAGGATTGGGTAGATTTCTATTTGTGAAATGGACCCTGTTACGGATCACCCACCTAAATGGTAGTCATTACACATGTGCACCTAGATGGAAACAATCGCATTCTGTTTCATATTTTCTGTTTAATCTTTGTGAAGTGGAGCATAGGACATATTCATATGGCACATATTTAGGTTCACCCACCTAAATGGTAGTCGTTACACCTGTACTCCTAATGGAGACAATCACATTCTGTCTCATGTTTTCTGTTTTCTCTTTGTGTTTTGTGGTACCATTAAGTGATTAACTACTTGTTTTACCCACCTAAATGATAGTCGTTACACCTGTACTCCTGGAAGCCCCTGATGGAGAGAGCGTCGCTGGAGATCTCGTCGTGGGTGTCCATGTGGGGCTCCAGGATCCTCAGCTGGGGACGGGCCGAGCTCTGGGTACCGTCCTGGACAGTGGACATGATAGTCATTGTTACAAGCATTAGTGATACATTTGTATTTTGAAAAACGAACAATGGTACATGCAATGGACTTTTAACACTCACCCTTCTAACGCTAAGCAAGACAAGCTAGAAATGGGTAGCCGTGGAGTGCTAGATTAATAAGATAAAATGAATTTATAGTTTATAGACATGTAGCATAAGACAAAATGTTTGTAAAATGTAGGACATACATATGGCAATGTGTGTAAGCCACAATCCTTGAACTGTGACAACGCTGTACTTAGTCTAAGTAAGGCCACCACTTCACAAGGTTACAATAAGATTTATAGGTGGTGTACTTGGGAAGGAATAAGAAAATTCTAAGTCCAATAACTCTATATTGCTGTGACATATGAGGTAAAAATTACTTCAAAAATAACTAATATAAGGTACTAGTAACAGTTATGAAACAGTTAAGTTTTTACCTCGTTCTCTTCCAGCACATGAGCCAGTACCACCAGTTGATCCCCCAGTGGTGCAATCCCACACACGTAGAAATCCAGCTTGAACATCGCAGCTGCACAAAGAACATAATGTTAAATCCATGCTCAAACCACAAGCCAGGCCAACAGAAGTTTCCAAAATACAACATTTAAGTCTATACTATTGTGTACAAATTTTAAAGACATTGCAGCTGCACAGAAAGGAAAAAAAAAACATAAGTTTAATCCATGTTCAATCCACTATTTGCAAGTAAAAGAGGTTAAACTTTGCAAATTCAATAATCAAGTCTTGACTGTACAAATGGTTAAAAACTAACTACCTACAAGAGTAAGTTGTCTGTTTGTGGCAAGTGCCTCTCATTTGGTCTCCTATGGTTAATGGACTAAACCTATAATGGCACAAAATGCATTGACAGATCGGTCATGCAGTACTCTACTTACAACACAATGACATTAATGATAGCTCTACTTACTGATTTCCACGTATCTGCTGGGCAGATCTCTCACATCATGCGGGTCCCTCTCTTTCACCTTACAGACCTGGAAGTCATTACAGGAACATTATTTCCTTTAGGACAGCAACACAAAGTCAATCTTGCTGATAAGATTTCTGCCAAGCAATGATTTGAGGCATTTTTCAGAGAGAAACTTTTTGCTGTTCTGAATAAATTTAAAGTAAAGCTTACATGCATAACATGGCGTTGCAGAGGCAGTGGATTGTCCATTCATTGACAAAGACTGGACTCATCATTCGAGTTTATTTGGGTAAGGCAAATTCCTCGTGTAACAGTTGGAAATTGCAGCTAAACTTTATTCAGAAAGACTTCTACCAACACAGATGAGCTTTCAAGTTGAAAATTTTTGCTGATGCTGTACAACAAATGGGCAATATGATTTGAAATCTCTTATGAAAGATATTTGCCTATTACTGACATGAAATTTTGTGGTGACAGTACAGGAGTCTATACCTTAATGCTGTCTCCCCAGCCAATGAGCAGCGTTGTATCATCCTTCCAGCACATGTTGCAACGGTACAGCTCTGGGCGTAACCTAGTAACAGTGGAAAACACAACAACTTAGCAAAAGTAAAACTCAATATTAAGAACTTCTGTTTTTTTTACACTTATTGTTATTGACATAATGATTGTTAGAGATTTGTAGAGGATTACTAGATTTTTTTTGGCTTATGTACACTTTGCTCCAAATTTTTGTTGGTTGCCCTTAAATTGATTTTTACAATTTCTGTATCATTCTTTGCAGCATTGCACAAGAAGAGTAGAAAACACATTTACTGTGTGTTGTCCCTTGCAATGTATGTGATCCTCTTCTTTGAGCTGGTGTCATACATCTTCACGCCCTGAAAAACGAGACATAACAAAGTTCGTTATCTTGCAAATGTGGAACAATTCAGTAAACCTCCATGATACGGAGGTGACTCCATGCGTGAAACATTCTATTACAACACTATGCCACACTCCACCCATCCTTATAAAAGTCCTGTACAATCTATCAGTTTTGCAATATTTGAAACACAACATATACTTCAAATATCCACAAAACAAAAATCATATTAAAGCAGATTGATCCGAAAATTTCTATCAAATCTATCTACTGGAACTTAGTGGAAGTAAAGCAACTCTAAGCATCTGGTTTTCAAATACTCGACTGAGTATGCTTCTGACTGACATAGCTTTCTATGCAGCATTGCTCTTTCTTGAAAGAGAACAAATTTGCTACACAACATTTTTCTCACCATGTCGTTGGCCCATGCTATGAAGGGGCCTCTCCATTTGATGACCCTGATGGGTCCCTCTCCCTTGTGCAGTTCCTGGGTCTTGTAACGAGACAGCCAGCCCTTCTCATGGAGAATCAACTAGAAAAAACAAGCCTTAGAGTAAATCATTTTAAAAATTCTAAAGTTTTCTTTCTTGAAGTTCTCTGAAGTTCAATGTCTATTTATTGCAATATTTGAAACACAACATGCCCTTCAAATTTTTACAAAACAAAAAGTATGTCAAAGCAGAATAAGAAAATATTCTAGAAGTTTGAATGAATGATAAGAAAAAATTCTTCCTTGAAGTTCTCTGAGGCAACGTCGCAATGAATGTTGTAAAACTAAGTCCTTAAAACTCTCTATCCATGGCAGAATGCACACATGTACATGTACAGAGGGCCAGGTATTGGAAGGCATTGTTGAGGTTGATACTTAAGTACTACATGTATTATGATACTAGTAGGCAACGGGTGTCTGACCCTTAGTCACCAGAATGGTATTAGATACAGGTGCAACACACAAAGTTTTGGTTGAGTCATATTTCCATTTATCTTAATGTAGATCACTAAATGTACCAACATGACAATGTTATTCACAGAACACAATCATGAATCTTGCTACATGTATCAACATTTTTGGACAATAAAATGACAAGTAGCAGTTACTACTGCAGGACATCACACTATGACAATATTTTGTACAACTTCAAGTGAGAAAAAGAGTAACCACACAATACCTTGTCTCCCCCTGTCACATACATCTTCCCACTGTTATGGCGGGAAAAGTTGGGGTCCAAGGCCACGGCCTGGAGAGAAGAGGAACCAAAAATAGTAGGTCATACAAGTAGTTAATGTGACGGTGGCCGAAACTCACTCAAGTCCATACGTTGACGCTGTTAGTGACTTTTTATTAAAACAAGTCCAAGGTACAGAAGTCTCTCTCTGCTCTGACTTTCCTCCTAGGAGGCCAGGGCTAAGAGTCCTCTCTGACTGACTGTCCCCTGCCTCTGCCCTGACTGAACTGAAGTCTATCCAAGTAGCTGTCTATATATCTCCACTTTCCCATGGCTTTGTAATTACCGTGTCGGAGCTACATGTAAGACATGAACTCTTGGCATGCATTATTGTTAAAACGTTGGATAGACATTTCTAGGTCAAGTATACCCAGGACAGTTACACCTGCCGTGGGAACGTACAGGAATTGATCACACATATAGCAAAGAAGAATACAACTGTTATACATTTACTAGTTTCGTTCTGTGTCACCAGCACCGTGACATTAAATCATACACTCAACACACAAATGGAAGACTATGAACAATGCATTTTCGATGACAACTGTGTAAAATGTGAACATGATGTGCAATTTTTTACCTGATAATATTCATCACATTTTTATACCTCACAATATATAAGGATTTCAGTATCTCTATAGGACAGTTACACATGTAGGGCTTCAAGATTTCTGTACTTTTGTAGGACTTAAGACTTAACCACATTTCAGAACCATTATAGGACAATGACATTTCACTGTAGGATGTGGAAGATGCATAAATATTGTGCCCTAATTGATAATATTCATCAGGATTCCATCATGTTTATAGGACAGTCATAGGACTTGGGTTTCCGTACCATTGTAGGACAATACTTGACCACATTTCAGTACCAACATAAGACTGTTGAGTGATGAGATATCAGTATCTTTAGACAGAAAGCATCTGACAAGGATTTTAGCACCTTTGTAGGAAGTAATGGGAAGATTGGCTAATCTGTCTAATTGTGTGCCAAAAAAACACTAACGGATTTGGCACGCCAATGTGCCAAAATCTCAGGGCTCTAGCCAGCGTCTGTTTTTCCGTCAATTGACGGAAATTTGCTGCATGTGATGGGAAATTTTGAAATCAATCCGTTAACCTTGACGGACAAAAATCCTTGATGGAAGCTTCAGGCGGCTTGGGGATGCCGTCCACGGCCGTAAAAGCCACACACTGTTTGTTTTGCTATTGTTATTATTGTTGACGAAGTGTGTAAGTGCCCTTCTGCATACAATAATCTCATTAAAAACCCGTTTTTCAAGGTCTCAGTTCAGTCTCTGTAACTCCTGGAATAGTGTTTTCGTGACAATGGGAATGGCTGACGGAAAAAAATTTCGAGCTGGCTAGAGCCCTGCAACATCTGCACATGGACTTCCACCAAGAACCATTTAATTCTTCTTATTATTAATAGGACAATATCAGTACCTTTATAGGACAGTCGTAGTTCATGAGGATGTTGTCGTCCGTGCTGTAGAGGCCATGAACCGCGACCTTGCCGTCATCGGAACAGGACGCCATGTTGTCCCCGTTCTGGTCCAGACTGATCTGGTTTACTGTTGTCTGGTGCTGCATGGCGAGGGGAGAGAGAAAACATAAAAGTAGTTTTTACATTGGAGAAATATCATACAATTGACTTGCAACAAAAAGGTAAAGGTCCCATAGTCTGTTAGAGGCAATTTGTTCATTAGTATTGGAAGATAGAGTCCATCCATGATCTTCCTTGATAGGGAGAAAAGAAACATCCAACTAGTTTTTACCTTGAACTTGAAGAAATATCAGTATATACATGATTTATGTGCAGAAGATTAGCAATTTACAAACTTATGCATGCTAGCTACTAGGGGTGCGTACCGGTACGAACTGAACCTGATCCTCTAGACCAGAACCGTATCTGTACGGTGCCTGAGTTTTCGGTTACGGTATCTACCTCTACTGACTACTGGTCGGAACAAATATGGAAAGTTGTGTAGAGTGCCCTTACCAATGACACAATGTCCCGTGTCTCTACAATATTCTTTTCATGTACACACTGTTTTGTTTGCAGAATTATGTAAAAAAAAAAGCAGACCTACAGATCGGGTACTTTAAAGAGGAAGGTAAAGATTCCATAGCCTTTTACAAGCATTAGGAACAGTGAGTTCTAATCCAATGTATCTTTGGTCATGGAAGACCGAGCCCTTCCTTGTCCTTCAACCACATTTTACAATTTCAAGGTCGGGTTCCAATGTGGGTTACCTGGCGTTTTCCTACAGTACTGCAGCAGGCTGTGTATGTATCAGGTACTCACCACAGCGTACTCCTTGGAAGAGATGCGGTTGCCTTGGTGATCCAGCACGTGCACCATCCCCCAGTGGGTCCCCAGGGCAAGGAACTGTGGGATAGAATACTCAAGGTTATCACTGACATTGTACTAAGACTAATCATGAAAGTTCATCTGACGGTGGGCGCCATAGACTTCCTGCAACTTATGATCCACTGCTCACTGAGTCACATGTTCTATCTGCATATAACATGGCATCATAGCAGCAGTGGATTGTTCATTCCTTGACAAAGACTGTATGCAGAAAGTTGTGTAGAGTGCCTTTACCAGTGATACAATGTCCAGTGTCTGCATGCAGAAAGTTGTGTAGAGTGCCTTTACCAGTGATACAAATTCAGTCAAAAATTTGAGTGTTTGTGTTGGATATTACAATTCAACTAGTTCAAGAATGACTTCTAACAACAAAGATGAAATTTTGAGTTAAAAGTTCATCTGCGTTAGTAAATGAAATTATGAAAGAAGTTTAATACAAAAGTACTTGAATGAGATTATGAATAAATACTGATTCTGTAAAAAAACAAGATATTAAACATTGAATACATATATAAACCTTTTCTATTTCTTTATTTAAAGAAGACAATATGTCCTTCATAAATTTTGATTTAAAAGGCCATTTCAATTCATAATTGCTTCTAATATCTTTTTAGTGGTTTTCCACAATTTTTAGAATGTATTTTAAAGTAGATTTTTGAGAATATAATCTTTCATCAGAACAACAAACAATAGCCATTTGAAGTGTTAAACACTTTTTTACACTGTTCCCGGATGTTTCTAGTTTACAAGGCACCATTTTCCTTTATCTCATTCCTTACACATCACAAATCCTCCATATCACAACACGACAAATACGCATGAATTAGCACAACAAAACCTAATATATGGTATATGAGAAAATCGCTGAGGAAATCCGTTTCCAAGCAGTTCTCCAATATCCCGCCACTCTCCCCAATTCCTCATCCTAACGGGCCTAAATAAATGACACGGTGGCTGACAAAGACGTATAGGGGGGATACTTTTGAAGGTTATAAGTGTAACATATTGGTCAGCTGCAAAAGACACGGAGAGGGATCGATAAGGCTAATTGGGCCCCGGTCTGCGATGGGTCATCGACTGGAGCCTATTTGTCAGGAAAGAAGGATGTAGTTATTATCTGTGCTTTGATATATGTTACAAGTGGGGAAATCAGCTTGGAATTTTCTATTTTAAGGGATTTGATTATAATACAAAATAGTTGCAAAATACAAAAGGATGTAGCTAAAGTATGTAGTTATCATCGGGAACTTTGATATATATATGTTACAAGTGGGGAAACCAGCTTGGAATTTTCAATTTCAAAGGGGTTAATTATGATACAATATAGTTGGAAAATGCACAATGCAGGATATAGCATATGTTCCAAGTGGGGCAACCAGCTTGGAATTTTCTATTGGGGGTTTATTGTGTTATACAATGTAGTTGCAAAATGCATAGTTATGATTCCACCTACATGTAGATCTTGATGCTCCTCAGAGACTCGAGGAATCATACAATTGGATATTGTTATCATCAGTGCTTGCATATGTTTGTATACTGCATATAGGACAAGCAGATTTGGCATTTTGTAGTGTTAAGGAACTGTACACATGCAATATGTTTCAAAATAATTGTTGGAATTCTGCAACAGACAAAAGTATTTGGCCAGGAACTCGAAGAACACAAAAGAAGTGTGCAAATTAGGATATAGTCATTATGGGTGGTTTGATACATGCAACATATGCATCAGAGTAAATGGTTAGGAATTTCAGAGTTTTAGGGAGTTTATACCTGGCAGTTGCAGTATACTTAGGAATTTTGCCATGACAAAAGACATTGTGCTCAGGGACTCAGAGAAAATATGATAATGAATTGAGATATTAATGATGACACATGTGAACGAAATTAAGAAGAATATTCATTCCAGACTTCGAGACAGCTTTTAAAATAATCTGACTCAGATCTTCTAGTCCTTTTCCTTAAGTTACTTTTAAGAAAGTAACTTTAAGTCTGCATTATTTATACCTCAAGTAATGAAAGCCATTAGGGTTGGGTTATGCTCGGTTTAAAGCTGCACCGACTTAAGAGAAATGCATTTTGACATGTTTGGGGGGAAAGAGACCTCCGCGTGAATTACGACTTCTAGGCAACTTTGAGGAGATATTAATATTTGAGATGATAATGGCCAGTGCGACTGCAAAGATAATGGCGCACATAATTCTTGCCCCAGGGGCTGTCTCAGACATTCACATTACTTCTTAAAATGAAATTTTTTTCTGTCCTCTTTGACTCATTTGTTCTCTCTCAAAATTATAAGGCAACACCAATTGCATTTCTTGTTTTGCAGATGAGTCTGCAATATTTTACAATTTGACCCCGAACCATGGTCTTCAAAACTGATGAATGCTTTCTAGATAATCTTGAATCTAAGACGGTGTCAATTTCACCAAAAATAGTAGCATGATGTCATCTTTTTGCCATGGCTAAATTTTCATATTTCTAATAAGAGTAACATGTAACAAAATAAGTCAAAATGTTATATACTTGAGAGCAATAAATCTATTCAGGTATAGCACCAGTACATTGTTATGTTCCTAAATGATTTTGGCAGCATTGTTCCAATACAGGGTACCAGCACACACCCCTAGCAGACTCAATAGTGAGTGTGAGTGAAAATATCTGACATTTTTTGGTTACAATTAGTGAGAGGCACGCTAAAACTGTATCAAGATAAATGTGCTTTTTGCATATCCATTGCTTTTTTGTACACAGAAGCATTTTTCACCCCAGCTAGTTGTCTGAAGTAATCAGTTCCATACCACACTGCAGCCATGCATGCACATGTAGTAATGATGCCTTTGTGCAAGGATCTCGAAATCCAGCGGTTTGGACAAGCAATCTCGATACTCTGACGAGTCTACACTAAACATCGGTTAAACTTAAGAATGGTTTTTTTCTTCTTTGTAGTCATGACGATGTTTTTTATTTATTTTACCTGTCTCCATAAATCATGATACTGTCTGGTTTGGAACCAGTTCAATTATGGTGCTTTCTTTTGAGTGCGTGTCTTAAAAAAACAGGGTGTGTCTGAGGGAAGAATTGAGGAAAAAGAAGCTTATTAAATCCATTGACTCGGATGGTGATAAACAATCTATAATACTCTCAACTACCTTGGCAATTACACTGTTAAGACAGTAATAAAGAACCGTTCTAAAGATAAAACAGAATCATTATTTTCTTATATCTTTTTAATGACACATCAAATGTTAACTGTACATCAAGTACCAACATTTCACCTTGAAGTTTGAAAAATGCCTTTTCATTATTACAGCTAACACTATGTTAGGAGGGCCTAGGGTCTAAGTAAGGTGTTCATTTTATACCTGGGCTATGATAACGTTTGATACAAGTATTGATACCTTTTCTACTTGTATCATGAAGGTTTCCATTTCCATAGTAAAAATTAATTCGAAGTTCCATTCACTTCGCTTGCGCTGCTGAGTGTTAAAAATTTAAATACTGGACCTGGACTTTGACTTCTGGTCAAACATTGCATTAAAATGTGTGTATAGCATGTGTGTGAGTATAACATAAAAAGAATACAACACAGTGTATGCCACATTACCCTCGGTCCCAGCATTAGTAGGGCTGATACCTTGGTGATAAGGTTCAATACATAATGTTTGCAATGTATACTGTATATGTACATGTGTATTTATGTAGCCTGTATAACAGCCCTCGAGTTCAGTACTGTATTTATGTATCTATCAAATGTACAGTTTGTTACATAACACCTCTCTCAACAGCCCTGGAGTGATGAGAAACAAGGAACTACCTCCGTGTGCCCGGCCCATGGTTATAACTTATCGCAGCCCATTTTAATATGGTTTTGGCGACGTCCGCGGTTCGCTTATCAGATTGTTGTCTGGTCAAATCCCATCAACACGAAGTTTATTTCTCCAGCACCAAATCCTTGTCTGATCAGGCAACTGTTGAAATTACCAACCGGGGAGGGGATTAAGGCAGGGGAGGCTGACACACTTGTCTTCCCAGGAGAAATTATAAATCAGGCTAGGAAACACTTTTTGACTTGTCGGTATGTGGGGAAACAATGGGAAAACAGTCTGTTTAATATAAGGTGATACAATGTACTTATGCAGTGGGAATTTTATAATGCAATTGACAAGAGGATTTGGGGAAGGGAGGCTGGCCCACTTGTCTTCCTTGGAGAAATTATAAATCAGGCTAGGAAAACACTTTTTAGACTTGTAGGTATGCAGGGCAACAAAGTAGTTTGATTTTTAAAGAAGGGATCTATTAAACATTGGATTCAGGACCAAGGACAGAAACAATTAGCAGTTTGCCCTGGTAAGGAATAACATAGTTTTTGCTGGTGTGTTTCTTTTTTTCCCTGGAAAAAGTATAAATCAGGCTAGGAAACACTTTTCATAATTGTCGGTATGCGGGAAAACAATGGCAATACAGTCTGTTGAATATTAAGTGATACAATGTACTTATAATGAGTGGGAATTTTATCATGCAACCAGGGAGAGGATTAGGGGAAGGGAGGCAGACACACTTGTCTTCCCTGGAGAAATTATAAATCAGGCTAGGAAACACTTTTCAGACTTGCGTGTACAATTGGCTACAAAGTAGGTTGTCCAATAGTGCTTGGGGTGAGTTTTCTAACAGGATTAAACTGTTGTACACATCATAATATTGGCTATAAAAAAATTGGCTGTCCGATTGGCTAGTGACAGAAAAAGACAAAAGAAAAGAAACACACCACCAAAAACATACTAAGTAAATAGTACACACCAGAAAAAGCAATATGTTTTTCAGTACCGTGGCAAACGTAATTAAGCTAAATGTTGCTGTCCTTGGTGCTGAATCAAACGTTTAGGAGTTGCTGCAATTATAATTCCCACAGAAGATTTAAGATTTAAGCACTTTTCCTCCATTTTTTTCCGAAAAAATCTTAATGACCAGTTCCTTCTCATCAAACCAGTGCCCAATCTTGGCACACCAACATCATCATTCCTAAATGGGCAGTTGCTCCTCAAGTTATTCAACCCCGCTTAATACGTTTCCGTCCATACAACAATCTTCCATATGGTTTATGAGCCAGAAGTAGATTGATTCTCCACAAGTATGCAATCTTACCCAAGAAACGACGGTTAGCCTTCTGGCGGGGTCTCTTAGGAATCCTTAAGTGTTCCCACTTGTGCTCTTGACTTTGAGACACGGTTTTGCACAAAAGACGACGAAAATGATTGATTGCAGTCATAAACGAAAGGAAAAGCACTTTTGACTAAAGAAAGTTTTTTATTGGTGACACTAGACCACACTACCTTCTTGGATTTGCTGCTTACTATTCAAAGTAAAAAGATAGTTTAGAAAAGTACAGATGCACTATTCTGGATACAATTTTATTTGCAAGTTTCTTCTAAGCACCAGCAGCAATATGTCATTGTCTTTAGAAACAGTACATGTATGCAGACAGTGCAACATAACAATGGTGGCAAGTAGAACATACATGTACTAGTAGGACTATACTAATATCTGACCCCAAAATGAATCGTACTTGGGCACCGACAGTTGAAGAAAGTTCTTGTTTTCGTAACTGTTTCAATATTAATCCACATCTAATAATGAAATTTCATTACAAATTTCTTGAACCTTATACAGAAAACCGACGGTCCACATCTAATAAGATTTATGTTTATGAGATTCAGAAATGTATTTTGGCTTCCTGATGAGTGTTTACTGGGTTTCTTTTTCACAATACCAAGGTACCTTCCTCATCTCCCCTTGTTGTAAACAAGGAACAAATCTGTCCACATTTTATATGTTCTTTTGACTCATACTTTTATATTTTCATCATATTCCAATTATGAAATTAAGGGTTAAACAAATCCAAGCTGTACGGTCGTCTGGTGGGAAAGGGGGCCTTATCATGTGTATATGCCACCCCTACATTTTGTATGTAACCCCACATATAACCACGCCTGCCTATAGTCCATAATGAGAAGAATGGATCCATTCTCTCGACAAGGAATTTTGAATCACGCAACTATATCTTCTGCATTACATTCTAATTATGAAAATCTTAGGCTTACATTGTATACAAAAGCCCATAGAAAGGGGGTCTTACGATGTGTCGAAAAGTATGCTACCTGTACCTAACCCCACATATAACCACACCTGCCTACCGTACATATTGAGAAGGGTTGGATCCATTCTCCTGACTTTGACTTGAAATTATGGCTTACACATTTTTTTGCTTAGCAATTGTCTTTCCTGTAGAAAGGGGGTCTTACTATGTGTGTCTTACAGTATGCTACCCATATGTAACCCCACATATAACCTGCCTATAGCACACATTGAGAAGGGTTGGATCGATCCCTTACTTGGACTAATAGCTCCCCATCTCGACAAGACCTTCATTAAGATGAAAAATCTCCCAAGGCGAAGCCGAGATTGTGATTTTGTTATTTATTGCGCATAAGCTTCACTATTGCCCAGGAGAGCCGGTAAAGCTCATTATCTGGTAGAGGGAGGGGTTAAGATAAACGACTCTTCCTCTTCTGAAATCATAACTATTTCCATAAACTTTAAGGAGGGTCCAAATGGGGTTCAGGGATCACAGTGTTTAAAACTGGCTAATAGATACTGCTTTACGTCGATGAAGGTTTGACATCCAGGCAATAAGATATGCCAAAAAGCAACTAATCAAGCAACTGTGGATTATGAATATTATGATTTTGGAAACAGTCTGATGTTTCAAGAAGCATCCGCTACCTTTCGTAAGTGGCACTAAAGAGATCTTGTTGGAAAGCAGAGAGACTTATTTAATTATTTACAAATTCATGTCTGAAGGTAAAAGTGACGATATGACTAAAAAAGTATACAGTATAATAGAAATCAGAACAAAATTGTCTGTCATATGTATATTATTACGTGGGTTGAAAAATTGATGGCACACTTTAGCAAACATTTATGAGTTATAACCATACAAAGGCATGTGAAAGGAAATAAAAAGTAAAGAACATAAATGTAAAGTTAATGTACAGTAGAGCTGCCCCTTAAAGCTCTGAAGAAGATATAGAGGCATATTACTGCTCACCTTAAAATCATGAATTATTACTAAACAAAGACTGCATGTCAAAGGAAATAAAAAAATTTAGGAAGGAGTAATTTAAGAATTTTTGAGTGCTTCGATGTGTAGCACTCCCTTACCGATGTTCTGAAGTAATTATACATTACTGCACACATTATGAAATTATAACCAATTTAGAACAAAGACTGCATGCCAAAGGAAATAAAAACTAAGAAATATTCCAAAAATTAGGGCTTCATGATGTAGCACAGCCATTCCTTTCTATACTAAATAAGTATTTTGAAGAATAGATTAAAATATTAGATACATGTGTACTATATTACATCACACATTAATGAATTATTACCAAATGGTATTACCATAAAGGCTGCATGTCAATGGAAAGAATGATATGCAGTGGAATCGTTCCTTAGTACTCTGAAGAAAGGGTTAAAATATAGAAGCATATTACGGCTCACGTCCATGAATTATTACAGCACCTACATGGCACTGATCCAAGCTGCCCTAACAAGACTGCTCCTCGAGGGGCAACAAACTACAGGAGAACGAACCAGGCAAGACGGACTCGCACTTCGTTATCGTTCAAGTAAATCATAGATCAAAAATGCTTTCTTCTCATACCTGTACAGTAAATAAGGTTTTCAAAATCAATACAATTCAAACTTTGTTATCGTTCAAGTAAATCATGTGTCAAAAATTCTATCTCTCATACCTATACACACTCATCAGTATACAGTAAATAAGGTTTCAAATACATTTCAAAATTTGTTTTCGTTCAAGTATATCATGTATTACAAATTCCATACTCTAAATACCTGTACAACAAATAAGATACTCAAATACAATTTAATCTCTACAACTGGATAAAAATGGAGATTTACTTTTGGACGTTTTGAGTGACATTCTTCAGCGTGACTAGAATGAATTGGCAGAAACTATTCAATACATCTAACTAAAAAAACTGGTTGAGAATGTAAGGATCATATGTAACTGTCACTCAGTAAATAAGAGACACGTGCATATTACGAAGCGAAGGATGGTGAAAAGTGGACAAAATTGTATGGACAAATGTCCAAGGGATACAGTAAAAGAATACATATTAGGAACACTCTGTGCCTATGAAATGATTGTACATGTACATGTACATCATAGTTTTTCCGACCTCGTACATGTATATTACATCCCCTATCCACAGGAGGCTGTGTCAATGCTGATACCAAAGGTTTCCCAGATTGTTCAACAAATTTCATATCAACAAGTACTAAGAACAACATTTTGGACATTTTGTCTGTTCTGTTGTCTTTTAGACCATACTTCCAAATCTTGCACCATAATCCATATTCAAAGAATGAAATCAAGAGTCATACAATTCCAGTTTTGGTCACTCAGTGATTGCCGTTCAGTAGAAAAGGCCAATTAAAGTCTTAAAGTTAAATATATTTCAAGACTTAAATAAACTGCAAAAACAGCAAATGCTTTTTGGCATGTAAAAACACGTTCGGAAGCAAGCTGCTTCTTGGATATATGAGAATTCTTTTGCACAACCAAAATTTGACTTACTTGCTGACGTTTCGATGTCTGTCAGACATCTTCCTCAGAGCTTCTAACTGGAGTTCTGCTTCTCGCCGCTATATGTAGCCGATGTAGGTGGCGCTTTTGCAGCGAGAAGAACACATTTAAAGAAGCAGTCTGGATAAGGAAGTCCGCCCCAGTGATGAACCGGGACGAGGGGGGGTACAAGCTGAGCCACGTTTGGGATAGTGTTCTTCTCGCCGCAAAAGCGCCACCTACATCGGCTACATACAGCGGCGAGAAGCAGAACTCCAGTTAGAAGCTCTGAGGAAGATGTCTGACAGACATCGAAACGTCAGCAAGTAAGTCAAATTTTGGTTGTGCAAAAGAATTCTCATATATCCTATATTCTACCAAGCTGATGAAATTATTTTCGGAAGCTGCTTCTTGCCAGTGACCTTGAGGTTAGTGAACTCTCTTTTCCCGGAGCCAGTGGAAAATGGATTTCAGCTCTGCCGAGCACATTCTGTAAGTTTACGATCTCCCTTTGGCGTAACACCAGCTTCACAGGCATGCGGGGGCATGGACGGGTATATTATGTGGAACGGCTTGTCACACTAATGCCCTGCATATTCAATCATAGTTTTGTAATAAAAATTATCTTAAGAAGGGTCCAGTTGTGTAGTGTATAAATCAATAATAAGAAGTAAAATTTATTCAACGATCATCTTAAACATGACATTTATTTGTACTTATTTTGAATTCACAATTATGTTAGAAAGTTGATAATACAGCATGTTCATTTCAAAGCTATAAAAAAGATCTAATAGACCACAATATGCTTTATTCATCGATGAAGATTACACATCCAGATATTGGATGTTTACAGTGTCACTGACGAAAACTGATGGACGTTGTTTGAAAGATCTGCTTGAGTAACTGCTTTTTGGCGTAATATGCTTTATCATACTATTAATTTGTTTATAGTGAAAATCTTTGACCACAGGAGCCATTATGTAACACCTTGTGATTGACTCTGAAATGAAAGAAATGTTGGCATCTAAAGTAAAAACAGGACAATGATTTTGGTTGGCTGACGCCCACACACCAGTCTAAATCCCCTCTCTGAATGCGCTGTCCATCCCTCTGCATAATGGAGCCCGATAAGGGAGCGAAATTTCTCCGAGCTCACATAAATTACCGGGAAGAAGCAGAGGCACTGGCCGAGATTGGAACGCATCATTCATCACGCGAAGGCCTTCATTTTGCAGGGACGTCTCAAAAGTTCTCTTTCCTTTCGGATGAAATCATTATCTCAGTGCTTTTTACAGTTACTGTACTAGTAGTAGTCCACTGTGTTTTGCTGCTGCAGTGGTCTGGACACTCTCAGTCTTTCTTCTATCTCCACTTCATCCCATTGATCGTGAGCTTCCCTAAAGCTCACATAGTTTTCTATCTGCAATGTTTCTAGTCTTCTATCCTTTAGGTCTGCCCTCATTAAGCCTAGCAGGTTCTTACAGTGCCTTCCTTTTTACCAGTAATACTGGTATGTCAAAAAGTAACTGTTGTAAATTCTGACAGGAGCAATATCTGAGACTGGGTCCCACTAACCTGGGTTTCATCTGATTAGTACA
Source organism: Branchiostoma floridae (assembly GCF_000003815.2). Lineage (NCBI taxonomy): Eukaryota > Metazoa > Chordata > Leptocardii > Amphioxiformes > Branchiostomatidae > Branchiostoma > Branchiostoma floridae. The sequence goes on from NC_049988.1 coordinate 16,047,264, forward strand.
GTGGCTCTTTACACTTTCTGCCCAAAAATATTTGTGTAAGGAGTCCTCGGTAATAATCGGATGTCACCCAGGCTAAGTGGAGAAAAATTTCAATAATTTTTTCCTCACAATCAATCACACAATATTGTTTGGATCATATGAAAATGAACATTTCTCTCACGAAAAAAATTTTACGATCTAACAAAACTATATATAGATGTTATGGACGTTTCATCCTAATGAAAGTTAAACACTTCTTCCTCTGGGTGAAGTCTACTGACAAAACAAAAAGCATGAATTTAAAAATAAATTCAAACTACACAAAAAACACTTGAGTTACCCTGTCCATAAGCTCACAGACAATCTACCAATGAAAAATTTGATCTGCTTGGCAAAGGTACTAGTAGTAAACAATCAAACGCACAAGTTAGAGACAAATAAACTTTAGTTGGAATCATAAACGGGTGCAGGAACGATCCGCTCTTCCCATCCTAGCCTCAAGACGAGCCATCACATTGGCATGGGCACTAGCGAGCCGTACAGGGCATCAGAGAACGCATTAAAAAACACTCCCGCAAAAGTAGCAAGCAATCAGAAGCACAAGTTAGAGACAAATAAACTTTAGTTGGAATCATAAACGGCTGCAGGAACGATCCCCTTTTCCCATCCTAGCCTCAAGACGAGCCATCACATTGGCATGGGCACTAGCGAGCCGTACAGGGCATCAGAGAATGCATTAAAAAACACTCCCGCCACAGGGAGGTCCAACGCACGTCTCCAGCGTAACATCTCTTCCCCGCTCCTAATGCACCGGAGGGACTGACTCTCACCGTCTCCCCACACATTCCTGTCCAAGCGAGGAATTCAATTTTCAGGGCTGCGCATTTCAAATTCTACCCTTGTTACATATTCAGGTCCCAGAGATGAGAAGCCAGCGAGACGATGCCCATAGCAATCTTGCTGAGATGATGCGAGGGAAATAGACCCCGTCTGTTGGTACACGGCACAGGGAATTAAAAGTGATGTCGGGGGTGCGGACGTTAATTTGCAGGTGCGCCAGCCCGGCAATCAGATCGGCTTCAACAGACGAACCGAGAAGCGCACCTGACATTTCTACTCACACCTGCGCAAAATCCACCTGTACACAATCTCACGCCAACCAAGGGGAGAATAGTCATCAAGACAGTCTTCTGATTCTCCAAGGAAGGCTTAAACTTTTAAGATTCCTTCAGAAATTTACTAGTATTGAATCCACATGTACACAATCTCAAGTCAACCAAGTGGAGGATAAGCCATCGAGACAGTTTTCTGATTCTCCGGATCCAAGGATGGCTTCCAATCGTCTTAAACTTTAAAGAAATCTTTCATTGAATTCCTTCAGCCTATTGAGCTACCTAAAGTAAAGTGTGCCTGTCAAAGTGAAAAATCACCACAGAGACAATCTTAAAATGCACACACTTAATAACTGTCCACCAAGGAACGCTTCCATTATCTTAAAGTAGCTGCTACGTTTTCTTCACATATTCCTAACCTTGAGCAACAACACCCAGCGCTATATTATTATTACCAAGAGTAGGGTAGTATGTGTTTTGCATAAAAGCACTGCGGCGCATAATGCAGCTGAAGTGAGGGAACTTTGCCCCCGCTGAAGTTTCATCTCTCCCATCTCACTGCTGTGTGGAACTGCCGACGGCAGGCATTACCATTTAGACGACTCCGCCATCCAACTTGGTTACACAGCTAATTCCTTCACCTTCGAAATGGACTTGCAGGGCTCGAAATACTTTTTTCTGCATACTTACACTGGTGCAAGTAACATTGAAAATTACCTGCACCAGACAAATCTTACCTGCACCACTCTGAATTCCGGAAGTATGGATCATACTAAAATTGTTAAGGGAGCAATTGCTATTTTTTCTTTTATACAATATAGGTGGTAACAGTCAATGCAGCTAATAACAATCCATATACACCTACATTTTAGAACATTTATGTATAAAACCCAGTACATGGACCAGTGCAGGTTAGGTGCAGGTAGACGCAGGAAATACCTACACAGCTCCAATTTTACCTGCACTAACCTGCATATGCAGGTGGTATTTCGAGCCCTAAACTTAGTTACACAGCTGATTCCTCCACCTTCGAAATGGACTTGGCAAATTCAGCCCCACGCCGTCGCTGATTGGCCAAGAGGGGAGATAGGCACTACCAAGGACACCATGCGCTTTCCAAATATAGCACGCCAATTTAGCGGGAGCGGGGGGAAAGTTAATGCACCGAAGCGTACTCCTTTGGTCATTATTTTCTACACAGCTGCGTGTGCAGATAGGACGGCAGGCCAGCTCGGTAAGTAGGTTTCTTAACATATTTCAAACAGGCCTGAAGCGAGCGGTAGACCGGCAGCGTCGTTTTTTTCACCATCTCATCAGCATCGCTATGTATGACTACTGCTCGTACTGGCTCTGCATGTGCTGAATGAAATCCTTCCGAAACTTTCGAATTAAGTATGAAAATGAGCCGGATGATTATGAATCTGACATCTTGCCAAGTGTAGGGTGATTGTGCTACCGTGGTAACAGTGGAACGTAGTAGGCTAGTAGCGGACATGATCGCAAAAGACGTTTTAGTATGGTGACGAGGACAGTAGGTAAACTTGTGTTGCAGAATATTCTTTAATTATGATTATAAGGCTAACATTAAAAATATTGTTTTCTTACATTGTAATTTGTTGGGTTAGCATTTTTCCTGGTGGAAACATTAATATCAGAATATAATAGGACAGAAATAGGATATTTCAAAATGGATAGTGAGATTTTTAATAGTTTCCAAATGACAATCTGCTCTTAGTCTTACAAGGCTAACATTATGAATAATGTTTTCTTACATTGTAATTTGTTGGGTTAGACTTTCTTCTTTCAGAAACATTAACATTAGAATTTAATAGAAATAGGTTAGATTTTTCAGAATGGATAGTTAGTGAGTAAAGCGAGAGATTTGTGATAGTTTCTAATAAATAACCTGCACAGGATTCTCTTCTTTTATGGTGCTCATAAAATATTGCTGTTTCCCAATGTATGATGATGACTTCTGACATATTGACATATGAATGACTACGAGTAACTAGATTTGTAGCTTCAATGTTTTACAGTAGGATAGTCTTTAATATCAGACTATCCCAAGGAATTACTTCCGATAAAATTCCTCTCTGATATCAGTCTCATAAAGTATTCCATGCTGCTAATACAAGCCCATAGGTTTGCAAGAATGATTGAAAGAAATTTCTCCCAATACTGTACTGTTACTTCTTCCGAAATACTATCTTCTCATGTATTGATTCAAAAAGCATGTACAGTACATATAGCTAGAAAATGCACAGCTTTGCTTGTTACAATACAGCAAGGAGAACGGTTTTGATACCTACAAACTCAAGAAATTACAGCGAGGAGAATAGCTTTGATACCTACCAACCAACTCAAGAAAATTTCCCTCATGAAGTTCCCATAAAGTGTTCTTATTTCCCATACTATCATTACGAGTTCAACCGTATTGACATTGTGCAAATGTGTCTACAAAAATAACAAAATTAATACATAATACATTATACATATTAGGATTGTTCATTATCTTAGAGGAGGATTATTGTTGAAGAAAACGTGTTCAAAATATGAAACATTACAATTTTGTGTATCATCATGAGCTCTGATGTGTGACTTCGTAAAATCAATACCTTGCACACCTGTATGTTTATTTGTTATTTTACAAGTCAAGTCAAGTCAAGGTTAATTGCACAACAACTTACACTAACAGGTACAACCTAAGGCAAAGAATTGTTTAAGCCTAGCTAAGTGCTAGTTACTAGCACATTCATCTAGTGTAGTCTACACATAGCTTCTAAACTATATTCCTAGGCACATTTCAAAATGTATATGTAAAGAATGTGATTTTTACAGGAGAGGAGTTCTTAATAACAACCTGCTGAAGAAAAATTGTCCTTATGAAATTCAGGACCTCAAGAGATATTTTTCATATTTCATGATATCATAAATTCCGATGTGTTTAGATATGAGAAACCTACTAGTAGGAAAATGAATAAATTGCATGCATGATGCTCATTACTTTACAGGAAATAGTTTTGATAATGACTTGCTCAATAAAACGTGTACCAATGCACATTTTCATGAAATATCTCCTACATGTATATTATCAAGGTTATTGTATGGTTTCTGGTATACTGATATATGACTCAGAGCACCTGACCCTAGGCTAGGATACCTGTAGAATCACATTGCCATTATTAATCCAGTCATAAATTTGCAGGGCGGACAGTGGTAATATTGTAACTTGTGTTATTAAACGCCATGAATCTTGGCAGACGGAATAAGGCGACCATGCGTGGAGGGACGGCTTCAGTTGCGCAAACGGTAGATGCTTTCGTTTTGTTTTGTACACGAATTAAACCTACTCTCCAAGCAAAGGTTAGGCGGCGAGACATCAAGAAAAGAATATAAAATATAGAAAGCCATATATAAAAACACCTAACGTCAAAAAACAGCCAGAGCCTAACCTTTGCTTGGAGAGTACACAAAACCAAGATCAAAATGACCTCTGACCTCTCAAGTCCACTATTAACCTAAGTTACCACATTTGATTTGACTTTGATAAATTGCATTTAACAATTGTATTGTAAATGGACTCCAGGCAAAATAGTGTGAAACTAAATAGTGGAGATAAAACAAAACAAACAAACAAACTTGGAATTACATGTAACTCTTGTTAACCTTTATCTGTGTGGTAACCTATATCCCTTGTATTTAGAAACTTGGTATTTAGGCATATCAAGTCGACGGACGGTAGTTTTAAATTGCAATATTTTCAAAATAACGCAATTTAACACCACTGTCCGTCGACTGGATTTCGCTTCATACACTGCTTTTAAAAACAATGGATATAGGTTACCCCACGGATAATGCTGAACTACAATGAAACTGTAAAATCTAATTTGCGACGACCATATCACCACAGGTGTTTGATGGGCCCCTTGCTGATTCCTAAACCACTTAGCAACATCACAATAATGCACACAAATGTCTCTTTTGTGCCCAATTGTTTCCCAATTTACATCTAACCTCCTGCTCACCTGCATTAAGCACCAACAGTACGCAGGGCTCGAAATACCCACTTGCCCACTTGAAAATGCAACCACATTTTGCTTTGCACAACTTAATTTTAAACCCAGGTTGCACACTGAGCAACCTCAAATTTTGCAGTTGGAACACTGCTTTTTCCCCACTTACATGCATAAGCTTTTGTATTTATTTTTTGATAACATAAAACATATTACATAGTTACATGTAACTGGCAGAAAAGATAATGGATAAGTAGCTGATTTGAAGAAAGTAACAATTTGAAAGTGGGGCAACCTGAAATGTTGATGGCGCAACCTGGCTTTTGACTCAGGTTGCCACTTGGACAACCTGGCTGAAAAAAGGATTTCGGGCCCTGAGTACATGTATTAGGGGAGTACATCAGATTGTTGCTTTTTTGCTTTTTGAATAAGAAGATACTGACTGAGGAGTGATGAACTGGGGGGACAACTTAAAAACAGAGGAGAAAGTCTGAGAGAAGTTTTTATCTTTGCAGCTGAGAAAAGACATCTGAAAGGTTTTCAAGCTTCCGCTTTTTGTCATACATTTGTATTATTAGTCTAATTCTTTCTATTCAAAGTTTTATCTTGCAATGGTTAAAAGATATCTATATCTTTCCAAATATCCACTTATTATTTATAATCAGCAAATGACTGATTATGAATATTTACATGACATAATTTCATAGAGGTTTTAACTCCTCCAAAAGCCCGAAAACGTAAAACCCCTTGAGACTTCAATATGCCCTTTGGGTGTGATTGTACCAACGTTTGCTCTTTATGCTCTGACTCCAGTATTCTAAACTCACAAACAAGTGATAGAAATGTTCCAATTCCCTTGGTGGAGATTTATTCACCACGGAATAAAAAATAAGATGTATCAAGGCCATGAGTCAAATGTGAGAAAATCCACATGACGACTATTTCCAAATCCTAGCGGTACAACAGGGGTGCTTATGATGCGCTACAGCAATCTTCCAAGAATTACTGCTCCATTATGTCTTTGCTTTAACGATTTCTCCCATCTTCATCGTGGTCTGGGTCAAGGAGAGATGCAAGACTAGAGACACTTAAGAGGAAAAAACATCCTTATTAGGCGTCTAAGGAAATGTTCTAAGGAAATATGCAGCAAGGATGGGTTCAGTTAACTTATAACTCCATATATCTTGGCTTTGGCAACAACATTGAAGAAAGCAGTTAGGATCCTGAGTTGCCTTTATGACATGGTATCTGGTTGATTTAAGTGGAGGTGTATTATCAGAATTTCAAACACGTCCATTTCTTTAATATGTTACGGTCTAAGGTTGAAATAAGTTTGAGTTGAATGACCGACTGAATGGCCACTATTTCTCAGGCAACTACATGTACAGTAGATGAATTACAGAATCGTTATATGGTGATTTACTTTTGTGGTGGGGAGAAAGTGAAGAGTTCATTTGGCTGTTTAAAAGTTGGCAGTCAAAGCAATAGGGTAAACAGGCAGAAGACAAATGAGCATTTTTGCGGTGGTTTAAAGTTTGCTTGTGATGAATATGGCTAAGCACAATAAGTCAAGCTGACTAGAAGGGATTTGATAGCATTGAAAACTGACCACTAGGAAGAAAAAGCAGTTGAAACTAAGACTGAGGATTAAGCATAGCTTTAGCTACTGTATTACTATTAGTGCAATGCGACTTTGCTATGGCTTGCGTATTTACCTAAGCAATAAGCACATTGTTTCACCCCTACTCTTGTCGATAAGTGTACGTGTGTTGAGTTCTTTTAGTAAAAGTTTTACATGCAGAGGTATGACACTACGACCTCTGTCACACACGCCTGGAGCCACTTGCTTTTGTTGTAGTGCTTGTAGCTACATTTAAAAATGCAACCAACCCCCATGACAGAGATGGATGGAGGGCAGCAATTAAACCAAAACGTCTTGGCGACACGTCCAACCTCTGCAAGACAGAGAAGAACGGACACTAAACTGGAGTGAGTGAGTGAGTGAGTGAGTGAGTGAGTGAGTGAGTGAGTGAGTGAGTGAGTGAGTGAGTGAGTGAGTGAGTGAGTGAGTGAGTGAGTGAGTGAGTGAGCACTAACATCTTGTTCTGGTTCTGGAGAAGTACTGGGCAGCACCCCTCTTGTTGGGTAAAATGCTGGAGCTATGCAATTAATGCTGGCACCTCATCAGGTGTTCAGTGATCTTCTCCCTGAACTTGGCAGGTTCTGATACTGTGGTCACAGTGTATGATAGTACAGTCAAACTTGTCCTGAGCAACCGCTCAAGGGACTGAACAAAAATGGTTGCCAAGGACAGTTGGTTTAGATTCCAATCTTGAACTTTTCGTGGAAAGTATGAGTACAGTCAAACCTGTCTATAGCGTCCACTCAAGGGACCGGACAAATTTGGCCACTATAGACAGGTGGCCTCTGTATGGAGGTGGCAACTTGTAGATAAAATACCCAAGGGACCGACAAAAAGTGGCCACTATGGACAGGTGGCCCCTCTGTAGAGGTGGCCCCTAATACAGGTTTGACTGTACTACTGAGTCCAACAGAATAGTCTCACCTTCTCATGCACTGCCATGCAGCTGGCTGCATCTTTTCTCAGGATGTCCGACAAGTCGTTCCCGACCCGTTCGTATTTCAGCTTCGGTTCTTCCTCCTGGTAGAACATGGGACAAACAAGCTAATTTAATTTGCACCCCCTTGACAGTAAGCCCCCTCTGGCAGGGCATTCAGGAACTGCAGTGTAGAAACACGAACACAAACATGCACACACAAAAATGCGCGCGCGCACACACACACATACAGAGACAAACAAACACACGTGCAGACAGACAGACATGCTAAAATCAATGCTTCATTCCCTTTAGTATAAATCCTTCAGGAGAAAATGTCACTGTGTCACTGTCAGTTTGAAATACAAGATCAGCTTTTTAGTTGGCAAAATTCCTTGATAATGCATATAGTCAAACCTGCCCGAGCGACCACCTCTTCTCAGCGACCACCTGGCCATTTCGACCGCTTTTTCTCGGTCCCGATTTTTTTCCCCATTGACGTAAGCATTAAGCGACCTTTTCTCAACGACCACCTGGCCAACGCGACCGCGACCGGCCCAACTTGGGACCCATAACGACCGCATCATGTTCAAAACTGAGGTTTTCATCGATTTTCTATGATTACTAGCGCGATTTTGTGCCGAAATAGGCCAGTTTGCATCGGACTTTGACTGCCATTACAATGTTATGTTTAGAATAAGGATGGCGGCGGTCAATGGGTGGGTCAATCGGGCAGTCTACTGTAATATGGGAGGAAATTTTGTTGTAAGAAAATCCGACTTTAGTTGTTACAGAATTTTTTTTAAAAATCTATATCATTATGAAGTGAACGACTGCTGAAACGTATATAGCCTCATACGTTTCAAAGAAAGATCTGTGTAATGCTTTTGTCCAACTGTACTGTACATTCACTCTCGTGGGTAAGTACGCTACAAATTAGTACGAATTCGAAAGGTGCACCGTAGTTATTTCAGATACGGTGATCAAGAACACAGCGACGCATAAAGGCTTGTATGGTAACTGACAGCATCAAAGTTCCCTTACTGTCTAAACATTAGTGTATAAATATTGAGCTTTAAAACACTGCATCGCATAAAAGCTCGATAAAAGGTTGGGGTACAATTTGGAGTTTGCATCGGGTATGTTTTAAGTCGATACTCTTCTCAGCGACCACCTGCCCAAATCGACCGTTTTTTCCCGGTCCCCCGGGTGGTCGTCTTGGGCAGGTTTGACTGTACATACATAACGCGATCTATGTTATAGAGACTTGCCCACTTATATCAACTTGCAGCTTGAATCACCCTGTAGTCATATCTCCAAAACAGAAACACTTTATCCTATCACCTGTAATATTGCTCCAATGTTTGCACCTAATTGTTTATATAAATGACTACAAGTGTACTGTAGGCTCTCACCTCCGATTCATCTGACTCCGATTCCTCCTCCTCTTCTTCCTCTTCATCAGACTTCTCCATCTCCTGTGGTTAACAGACAGAAATAGATTTATGTCATACCTGAGCCATGATAATGTTTGATACAGGTGATCCAAACTTGGTGATACCTTGCCATGTCACAAGGGGTTCTCCTTAAGTTAATGAATCTCCACAAATGTATGTTTGGTAAAAAATCCAAATTCTCAATTAAATTTCTTATTTGAGGACACCAAATTTTCTAAACTTCTGGCCCATTTTGCATTAAAACGTTTGTTTTCTTGGCCTTCAGGTAATCCTACCCATTATTACTGGTACCTCGGGTGATGTGGAATACATGTACACTGTTTGTCTTCTATATGTATACATGGCACCCTGTCAATAGCCCCATACAACACTATATCAACACATTTGTACATTTGAGTAGCAAGAGTTAAGTATACTGTCATTTGCATGAAACAACAATGAGTTTGATCATACTGAACGATAAAAATTTCATTCATTGTCACACAATGGTTATATCATTATATCTGTATCTACTGTATGATGTATCCTCTGCAAGGGCAACCTGTGGTTCAGTAATGTAAATGTACATGTATCTGTAATACCTTAAGGGTGGCATTCAAGATCTGGCAGCGTTTCAGAATACAGATCATTAGTATTAAAGAGGAAGGACATGCTAGAAATATCTTCATAATCTAGTAAATTTATACGCCCCCATTTCATATCTCACTGCCATACCGCCATTTTCCAGAAAGAGCGCAGGTTTTTCGTGACACTGAAACTTCAAAATTTCTCTTTATGATCTACGACGGTACAGGCATTCTCTGATTAATGAAAACAATCCATAAATGTCGTATTAATTACGAAATAACGGTCCTATCACCTGTACCTGTGCTTCCTGTGTATTTTGGTCCGCCATCTTGGTTCAGTCACGTGGTGTACACACCATAACCTTTGACCCCACGCTTGAAATCGATCCTCCAAAAATGCCTTTTATTAAAGATTTAGACCTTCTGTAAAGCTATATCTTTGATAAGATGATAAAATAGAATCTCACTGACTATATATGTTACTGTCGTAGGTTAAAATCACCTTATTTTGTGGGAAATCAGCAAACTATAGGGAGGATAGCCGCTATGTGCTTGTGACAGGGATGCTTGGCTCATTTGCATAATCTGCAGCCACCATTTTGCAGCGAGGCGATCAGAAACGGCGTTGTTCTCCAAAAACTCGACATTAAGGTGTGTATTTCTACCTCTACTTTCCTCTATCTGTTTAGAAAATACAGGATTTCTCTTGGTCATCGCTTCTAGCGTCGGTTGTCGTCTGAAACCGGCGGTGAAATTCGGGAGAAATTATCATAATTTATTCCTGAGGTTTGGATGTGACACATGTGGTTTATGTGTCGATTTCACTGTAGCAAAGCGGGAGCCATTTTTGCTACATCAGACCAGCCTTTCTGGCGATCGCCTCCCCAAGACTCTGCTCCCGGTGTCCTTCTTTAACTCTTCCCCAAGACGTCTTGGCCTGGACGCTGGCGATTTCGTGAGTCCCACCATGTTTTGCTGTTTATGAATCTTTAGTCTCTGAAATTATGATAATTTTATTATCATAATTTTCTCAATGCGGTGTGGTTGCATTTATGAAATTGGTGTCGGCGGATTGAGGCTAAGCGCGGCAAATTGCGGCCTTTCTTCTGCAACGTTTTGCCTCAGGATTGTAAATTATTTATCTTTTCCAAGAATTTTCCCCTCCGGTTAGGGCGGAAGGGCTAAGATTTTGCCGTCACTTTAAATGAGGCTCCTTTGTTATGGTAATCAGCGGACAGCCCCTTCTGAAAAGCCCGCGTGGATAATTACTGATTTAAATTTGGGCCCTTTTGTTGACATCGTTTGTTTACAGTCGCGTTTGTTGACAATTCCGGGACTTCTCCAAACAACGGGAGGCCCGGAAAATATCGCACGGGGTCTGTGTCTCTGTGTGCAGTACGGTTTTGGCGGCCCCATTTTTTACTGTCTAAACCGCAGATGAGTTCTGCAGCAAAGATGAAAATGATAACGCGCCCGCCCCATATCAAAATTCAAAAGCGGGCCTTTATTGCGCGTTTCGGTGATGATTTTTGACATCTCTCATATCAGGCGCTTGTATTTAATTGCAGCCAACGCCTCCATATAGTGTAGCAGCAAGCCATTTTTCACATATATCACCATATTTGCGAAATCAGATTTACATTAACATTTGGACTTCAAATGTCAGATTTTGAATGAATGTTGGATGATATATTATCACGATAACGCAGTTGTCAGTAAATCTCTGTACCATTTTGAAAATAACTCCAGGGACCTGTGTTCCAAATATGACAATTTTCAGTCCTAGTTATGCTGTCAACATGAATTAGCATCATACAATTTTTAAAGGTTGTGTACCAGAAAATGAAGTATGAGTGGTAGTGACACCTGTAGTTTACTAGTACTAATTCACCTGTAATATGAAGGAATTTCATCAACCTTATTAGACTATATGCTTTAGATTATTAATATTATTTTTTTGTGATTTTGCCTGTAGAATCTATGCATAGTTTCTATTTTTTTCTGGAATCATAATTAATCTTTCACAATGCAAGAGTTACTAGTACTCTAGCAACTGGATTCTAGTAGTAGGGGATTTTATAAAAAGTCAGGTGACTCAGATAGCAGCCGTAATCTTTCACCATTGACCGAGGAAAGATAAAGTACGCTATCTGAAACGTCTGACTGTTTGCGACATGATCCAACTACGTGAATGAATTTTGTATTGTGCATCTTATTAATAATGATATCATGTGAGGATCTTATAAGATACCTCATATGTCTAACCTTTGTCATTGCATCATCATCGTCATCTCAGGGTTTCTGGAATAGCAAAATGTTTGTGTTGTATTTTTGAAAAGGGAATACATTCAAAATACTCAGGCAGTAATAAATTTTTTGATTTTTCTTTCTTTCAAGGACAATTATTTATACTTACAGAGAAGATCTATACTATAGATACTATTACCACCTGGCTACCTCCAGGACCAGCATCCCGGGATGGAAATTTATAACATTGTCAGCTGAAAATGATAGATTTAACTTTTAGCAATTTGGAAATTGAGTGAGAAGGAAAAAAATTTAAAGCTGGAGACAGCCCTGCATATTACCCTGCACTGTCTTATTATATAGGACCTAGGACTAAATGCTCATCAGTCTAGTTCCTGCCGGGTAAATCCCATGTATAGGAAATCATTTCTTGCGTCGATTTTTCAGGTTTTACTGTCTTAAAGTAACGAGCAATGCGGGGAGGACCAGTTGGGTGTAACTCAATTATCTTAGCCTTTCGTTTTTGGAGAAACGAACGACAACGATTTCATGATTTGAGAGCATTACTTTCTGTTTGCTTCTGAAACCTGTATACAGTTATGGTCAACTGGTACATGAATAACTGACCGTCTGCATAGCACATTGCATTGACATAGATATATATAGTCAGCTAGTTGTACATGTATTATACTACTATACGATACAGCTGTTATGATATAAGTCGTTGTTGTCTCTTTATCCACTTGGTTACTGGTCACATGTGCTTTCATTTTGTCTCTCTGTGCTTCCCTCTCGTGTGCTCATCTCTTGCGAGCTTGCTGCTTTTTTCCATTGGTCGTTGTCGTATAAGTGTTGTCAAAAGTTGTCTAATGAGTGGTGGGTATACCGCACAGTAGTACCATGTGACGAAGAATTCCACTCAACAGATGAACAAGTCTGTATCGTAGTGCCCATTACCAGTGAGTGTGTATCTGAAGGGCTCGAAATACCTATTTCTGCATACCTTCACTGGTGCAGGTAACATCGAAAATTACCTGCACCAGACAAGTTTTACCTGCACCACTCAGAATTTAGAAAGTATGAATCATACTAAAATTGTTCAGAAACTATTGTTGTTTTTTTCTTTTATTCTTCATCAGTGGTAACAGTCAACACAGAGCTCTGTTAACAATTCATAAAAAACCTACATCATAGGAGTCAGTTATGTATAAAACCAAGTACATGGACCAGTGCAGGTTAGGTGCAGGTAGACACAAGAAATACCTGCACAGTGCACTGCTCCAATTTTTCCTGCACTAACCTTCATGATATGCAGGTGGTATTTTGAGCCCTGATCTGAGTATCACGTAGTTGTGGCTAGATAGATATCTGTACCAGTCAAGGTTATATCTGACAAATTTATCACTGTAATGTTTTATATGGTGTCTTATATACAGATACACTATCTGCCAGCACGAAAATTGAGAATGTGAGCTAATATGACGCCTTTGGTAAGCTCGCAAAAAATGTGATTTGAACGTGATGACTTACATATATGTAGGCTGCTTAATTTTGCAGGGCTTTATGTTTCAGGATTGGCAGGTGTCAAATTGCTTCGTCCCAGTTGAGAGTTCTAAGCATTTGTGACAGATGCCAGCTAAACACGACTGTGTCTTTCGCTAATGATACATGTACTGTAAATGCAGAAACTTTTGTGGTGGTTTAATGTTCGCAGTTTTCGTGGTGGCCGCCTCACCGCAAACTTAAAACCACAGTGAAAATTTTTCCATGGAAGTAAGAGACTACAGTGCATGGTGCTACTTAAAACCACCACGAAAAGTCCCTTTTCCTGCTACCGCCAAATTAAATCCCTGCAAACGTAAATGCATTTACAGTATTTGCATATTGATTGTTAAGTGCTACGAATTGTTACATTAGAATGTCAGAATATGTTCTATTTGTCCTGAAAAATGGGTGCGTCAGAAAGGTTTGTTGAAAAATGAGGCATTTTCTTTCACCATTTTCATCAGGTATGATATTTGTTGTACTCTGAGTCTGAGGATGTCAACCATGAAATCGAGATGATTTTGCCCCAGGGGTTGGCGTTATTGGGTGCGCCGGGAGCTGGACACAATGTCCTGTGATTTTGCGCTACAATAAGAGCAGATGGTTATGTCAAATCAAAAAGCACTAATCAGGATAGAAGGCTGTATATGGGGTTTTAGTGATATCTGATAACCGCCACTATTTTGTCTTACTTCCCAATAAGATTGCGATATGTCCAAATAAAAACTACACTGTACATTGATGGTCTCTACATTGAGATGCAATACAGTTTGAATTGTATACCATATTTCAGTCTTTCAAGTTTGCTCAGAATTGAAGAATTGCTAGACCCTTTTATGCCCTTAGCCATTATGGGAATTAGATGGCATTGGCATAATGCATGGCTGGAGCAGAAGTTTTAATCATAGTCAAAGAAAATTGTAGCCCAGAAAGTTCCATCCCTGTTTTCGATGATGGTGGAACAAGGTTCAAATCATGATTTAAAGCTAATATGAAGGAAGATCCATATTATCAGTAACCTATGAGATGTATGATATTACTACAGTACCTGATTCGACTGCAATATACAAACAAAGCAGCTTGTGTACAATTAATGAACAAAAGGCCTAGACTGATCTGGTTGACAAGCCGTATATGGATGGTCACTCAACACCGATAATAGTGATGTATGTGTGACCAGTCAGATTTCCGCTGGTACCTGTCGATTCTGTACAAAGTGATGGAGTGCTCTTGTTAGAAGACTTCCTGTGAAGAAACCCTTAGTGCAGATTAATTTCTTAGTTTGTCCTACTTATCAGAAAAAAAAGAAAATTCTGCTGCGCTGTTACTTTGTGTAAAACTTGGCTGACATGCAAACTTTGTTTATATTGCATAGATACTTAAAGCGGGTTGGGGTTTTGTGCGCGTTAAAATTTGCGCGTTAAAACTTGCGCGTTAAAAACCTGCACGTTAAAATATGCAAATTAGCTGATTCCCTCGGGATTTGAAAACTTTTTTGCTGTTTTTAACTTAAAAGCTTGAAGATGGTAACACAAAATAATATTTTGTAGCATTCTAGAGTACAATATCCCTTTCTGTAAATATTCCAGGAGTTTTAAAGTGATTTTTAAATGTTAAGTTTTAACGTGTAACAAAGGTTGACATTTGCATGTGAAACAATCTGCTTGAGAAAAGATGAAATGAAGCTTGTAGAATGGAGAAAAGCCTCAAGCAGTTATATTTTACAATGCAAAACCTCGTATTAGTAATTTTTCCATGTATTTGTGTCAAATTCAAGTGATTTTGAAATCTTCTGGATATGCAAATTAACCTATTCCCTAGGGACCTAAAAAATTAGGAGCTTTTCAAACCAAAAATTCTGGTAACAGATGGAAAATCATATAATGGGGTCACATTTTTCTGCCCAAGAATTTCTCAATGCACAACTTAATTTTTTAACGCGCAGATTTTTAACGCACGCGCAGATTTTTAACGCGCAGAAAACCCGTTCAATAGCTGCTTGTTTATTGTTCTTTATCTGTGACAACCAACAATGTCAACATCTGACTTTTTTTCTGAGGAATTCCAGTTTAGAAACCGGGCCTTAGGGAATGCAGGTTAATTTCTCTGTTTTACCTACATACAAGAAAAGAAGAAAGTTGTTCTACGCTGTTACTATGTGTAATATTTGGCTCATTGGCTGACATATACATGTGTGTGTGTGCATGTATTACTGTTTTGTTTACAGTACCGACTACGTTTATGGTCCGGTCTGAACGCGATTTAATCGCGTGCAAAAGTCGTGCAAGTCGCGATTACATCTCGTGTAAATCGCGATTAAAACTCGTGCAATTCTCGGGTAAAACGCGATTAGATATGTGTGTACCCGCGTCTGATATGCATGAAACCACGTCTAACCGCGTTTAGACGATCAATGAATAGATTTCAGACACGCCTCTTCTTTTCATAAACATTTTCTAGACACGCCCGTGCCGTCCAAAGTTCGGGGTTTGGCAGAAATCGGCTTCTTTTCATATGCAGACCCCCGCGCGGAGGGCGGAGAACGTATCACGCCCAATTTCCCAATTTGTTTCTGAACTAACGCATAACCTCGCAGTCTAGAACGCACCCGCGCCGCTCCCAACCACGATATTTCTAGAAGATTTGCTGCAATTTTGAGGAACCGACTGTTCCGCACATGTTTAAATCTGATACGTGAAAATTAAAGAAAAACAAATAAATTTCCACAAAAGTGTGTTTTTCTTAAGCAGAATATACGACAAAGTATGCTTTTACTGAACCCCGATCTTTCGGCGCTGCCGTGGCTAGCGCCAGGGTCACGTACCGGAACAAATCATTCCGAAGATCATTTGCTACAATTTTGAGAAACCGACTGTTCCGCACATGTTTAAATTTGATACGTGAAAATTAAAGAATAAGAAATAAATTTCCACAAAGGTGTCTTTTTCTTAAGCAGAATATATGGCAAAGTATGCTTTTACTGGACCCCGATCTTTCGGCACTGCCGTGGCTAGCGCCAGGGTCACGTACCGGAACAAATCCTTCCGAAGATACAAAATGTATGGTGCGACCTCGCACCCGCGCCGCTACCTAACCTACCACGTTCTTTCTCGGAAGATTTGCTACAATTTTGAGGAACCGACTGTGTAGTGCAAGTTTGAATCTTATACGTACATGACAAGAAAACATCAAATAAATTGTTTTTTTCCCAAGAATGGCAAGATGTGTTTTTCTAAATCAGAAAACATGGAGTAAATTCTGCTTCTGTCTGACCATGCGTGACGAGGACGGCCCGCTACCGCGGCCAGTGTCAGGACCACCCGAAAAAAACCTACCGACTCTATGTTGAATTATTTGTGTCCTATTTCTGTTGTTGCATTATTTGTACGCTGGTGTAGCGATATCAAATTCGCCCACACTACACGATACTTGCCACTGTAAATAGCTACAATAGTCTGTGTTTGCATTTCTTATCTATCGATGAAAGTGAAGACAAGTTAATCATGTTCCGAACTGATAGGTAAGTACACTAGTCTTTCAGTTTCAGAATGAACAACAAGGAATGTCCAGTGCGACCAGTGTAGTCGTACAAAATCCTGGCGGTCTCACTACCAAGTAAACAGGCTTCGACCGGCAGATACTACATGTAAGTATCTACATCCGAACTTCAAGCGCCGCCCCGCCTCCGGTGGAACGTGACCTGTTTATAAATATTCCAACCTTCCTAAAGTTCGCCACGGCGCGACTACTAGCATATCATATTACATTTAGACGTGTACACGGTTTGTGTGGGGTCCAGAACGTGGGACAGGTTGTGGAAGATTGGGTTATTTGAGCGCAAATATGAAACTTATATCGTTGCGATAAAATCAACAGCTGTTTTGATTGTTTAGTGTGTGTAAGTACACGATTGACGTAACTGTTACGGTGCTGGTAAACTTGTAGAAAAATTACATTGTAAACCTCCAGAATTTGGTCTGGTCTGGTCTCACGTGCTGCTCAATTTGATTGACACATGCACGGTAAGGAGCGGCTTCTTTGAAAGTATGTTCCCACAGAAGAAGGCCACGTTGACTGTTGCAATATTCTGCGTTTATTTTCTACTCCGATCTAGCCCCGTGTTTAATATGTGGTTATTTTTTCTTGGTTTATCCAAGGGGGTTTTATCAACCTACTTGATTTATCTAACTTTGTTTTATTTGTATTATTGACAATTTCTAGAGCAGATCTAGACTAATTAAAATACTTCGTAGACTGCACACGCAGCGGTAGCGTACGTCATATTTGAACTTTGTGGCAATGTCGCAGGGGTGGATGATCTATAAACTCTGTATTCCAAATTTTATAATTCATTTCCCAACTGGTTCATATTAAAGGAGCCACGACCAATGAATTAAGAATGTTTTTAAATGTTTAAGTGTATAAAATTTCTTTATTAATTAAAGTTTGTACACGGACATATTCATATTCACGGACAACCTACCGTTTTTCCAACATTCGGAACAGATGATGACGATCCGACTGGTGTAGAAGCTGCCGAATGATGATCGATAACATCGGTAGTAAACTTACCTTTCATGTTCCAAAGGCAATGATATATCGTGTTTACGTATTTCATTGGTCAAATCCCTCTTCGTAGTATCCCGACCAGCTAAATTTATATATCTATATGTTGCTGAAAAACAACCGTAAACGTATAGGCCCTTTTAGTAAAAGAGTGAACCTCTTTGAACAGCGCATAACAGTTGTAGATAAACTGACTAAAAACATGTTCATTTTAGAAACGTAAAATACTAGAAGTAGAAGTAATGTTAGTAACGCTAACGCAACTTTTAACTGAATCAATGACAGGTTAGAAAAACTTGATCACATACTCAACAAGAAAACCAATAACTGATGAAGAAATTTTCGGCAAAATAACAATTGTCTGTGTCGAACCAAGACGTATGCCCCTTGAATATGGTTGCGTGGGTCCACTGCCCGACGACCAGGAACGTCCGAGGCGGTCAGGAACATAACAGGTAGGTCTTGTTGGTCGAGTTGCAACCATGACGATCAGCAGTGTGTCCAGGAAACCGGCGGATAGAAATCCGAATCCTACTTTCCTAGCCTAGAAAATTAGCTACCGATATCTAACTACATAGTAGAAGTTATGTTAGTTACACCAACACAACATTGTTAGAACAGGTACATGTTTGTTTGAACAGATACGCAGACAAAACAAGATTAACAAAAAGATTTAAAAAACACATAAAGTAGAATGTATGCCCTGGAGTATGGTTGCGTCGGTCGACTGCTCGACGACCAGGATCGTACGATGGCTGTGTTCCGACCCAAGAGCTCCGTCAGGAACAGGTAAGTCTTGTTTGTCGAGTTTGTAACCATGACGATCAGCAGGCGGATGGAAACCTGAATCCTACTTTCCTAGTCTAGAAAATTAGCTGCCGATGCCGAACCAAGGAGTATCAACGTTCCTAGAAATATTAAGTTATGACCAAACACAATATCCTTTATTCATATTTAAATACATGCAAAACGGTCAATTTATGCGTATAAATACTAGTAGTCCATTCATGTCAGTGTATAGTCTTCAACCCAGCAATTCCGTTTATATTAGATGACGATCGTGTTTATGCTGTCAGTCCTTTGTGGGTCCAAAAGATTCGAACTTGTATTATTTTATCATATACCTTCCACGAAAATTAGACGAAAGTAGCCCGCCTAAAAATGTAAATAGGAGACAATTTTTGCCGGCAACCCGCTCGGTTGCCGTTACGACTTTTGTAGTATGCCGTAAAAAAAATACCACCTTCTTCAAGTTGGAAATGATTATCGACAGACTGTTCACAGAATTCTTACTCAGCGATGTGAGAATGATCGATGCCGGAAAAGTCCCTCCGATGTTTTGCAAAATTATCTATGCCTTGCGGACGACGCTGGCCGAGCAGTAACGTGTTAAATTTTATCAAAGAATGCACATTTCGTGATAAATGATTTAAAAAAACACAACAAAGCGTTAGTTCTACGCTTCTTCTTGTTGTTACCACTTTGTCAGCGCCGCTTCTGGCTGTGATTGGAGGGAAGTTGATTGGATTTATCTCATAATCAGGCAGGCGCTACTTCAGAGGGCTACCGCCGGAGCTGTCGCCATGGTAACCGCACGTCCAGTTGCATTTCCCACGCGCGTCTAATTCTTCCCAACTCTCTGCCGTGCCGTACAGTACAGCTTATACACATAATTTTCGGTGGAATGTAACGCCGTATTTTACGGGGAAATGTGGCGAATCGAACTTGTATCTCTTTTTGCTGGCCTTCCACTAAAATTATACGAAGATAACCCGCCAAAAACTGTAAGTAGGAGACTATATTCGCCGACAACCCGTTTGTTTCGACGGTTGACATCATCGTCTTCCCTTTGAGGCTTACGAAAAAGCTTAGCCGTGAAGACTATTTTCTTTTGCGTAGTTCGGGTTGCTTTCTGGATTCATCATTGACATTTATTTTATATCAGAAAATATCTATCGGGAGACTGTTTTCTTATCACAATTTCCATACCCAGCGTTGTGAACATGATCGCTGTTGGCAATTTTCCTCCGATGTTTTGCAAATCCGTACCCTTTGGACGGTGTTGGATGACGAGCAGTAACGTGTACGCGCCTGTTCAAATTTATCGAGAAATGCACATTTCGTGATAAATAAAAAAGCAACAACACAACACCAGCAAAATGAAGAGTTACTAATCAAGATATAGTATAGAAATTTAACTCAGTCTGAGCAATCGGTACCAGGAGAGAATGTCGATATATTAATTTGCTGACTGCAAGCGCCAACATTGATGCAGGAAGGTGCTGATGAGAGACTCAGAGGCACGATGCAACTCGATTCAAAGGGAGCTTTATTCATACACATGTGAAGTACATTACGCCATGATGGAAGAGAGCGACCACGTGACCCTTAACACTGACGTCACTCAATAGTGACGTCATCACATAGTGGCGTGATTTATCTTCTTTTCCATTTCTTCTTCTTTCTGCCTTAAGATTCTGATTGAAACAGAATAAAATCTGACAATATTGTCTATTTTTAGTGATAAATCTGCAGAGCGGACATGAACTATAATAGTATTATCCATAAAATACCCCTCCCCCTGTTACAGAAATAGAAAATTTAGAACCGGTGAAGAGAAAGTAACATGACAATGTATGTGAAGGAAGTTGTTGACTGATGAGGTAAGGTTTGTAGAACATAATGTAACAAATAACATTTAACATCAGATTGTGAATACATTACGTCTGAATATTGAGACAGTTGAATGGCATAAAATGTCAATGTTACCATAGAATTACCGCGTCTAGATTAACGTAACATGGGGAATGATATACAAATATAGCAATAATCAAAAAGGTTACTGATAAGATATGGATCAGAGTTCTGTTTGGCTTGTAAGTTGTCCCAGTTCAGTGTAGGGCGACGCGATCTTGGTGTTTAGCGCTCTTCTTGGCAGACGAAAAGTCAGTGGTCGCTGGTTGAGATGTTCCTACAGGCAGCTACAGTTCCGTGGGTTGATGCTCCTCTTAGTAGATCACAGGTTACAGTTACGGGTAAAGTTCCGGTAGCAAAGTCCGTGGGCGGTCTCGGTCGAAGTCGGGTGAACCAGGAAAACATGGCGGATGTTGTTGTTGATGGACGCCGCAAACACTCGGTCGGGGGAACGGAAAAATAAGAGTTGCCGGATAAATAAGCCGAGGCTACTCCCTACAACTTCTATGAGTCCTCTGGGGGTTGTTCAGCGAAGCTCCCTGCAACTTCTATTGAAACCTCTGTGGGTCTACAGCGAAGCTCTTTGCAACTTCTATTGAAACCTCTGTGGGTCTACAGCGAAGCTGCAACTTCTATTGAAACCTCTTCAGGGTCTACAGCGAAGCTGATGCAGGGATTAGGTGTAGACGGCACGGCGTAAATTCCGACCGGGGTCTCCGCGAAGGAGGTGAAACGCCAGAACCCCTCCTACACAAGTGAGAACGTCCGCCATTGTTGTAGCTACATCTTTTTGGTTACGATTGGCCCGTTCCCTCTATTGCGACTCCTCCAGGCACAAAGTTCGGGTTTCGACATGGGTATCGTTTCCCAGCCGCTGCCACCACGCCAACATTGATGCAGGAAGGTGCTGATGAGAGACTCAGAGGCACGATGCAACTCGATTCAAAGGGAGCTTTATTCATACACATGTGAAGTACATTACGCCATGATGGAAGAGAGCGACCACGTGACCCTTAACACTGACGTCACTCAATAGTGACGTCATCACATAGTGGCGAAGGAGTCCTTGCTGACTGTGAACTTCTTTTACGATCTTAGCTAAAAAGCGTCAGCGGTCCTCGGACAATATTGCCGACACCCGCGGCGCTGTCCAGCCCCTGTATTATTCACCAATTATCAACAAATACGTGAAATTGACGACTTACAAGTATCATGCAAATTTACAAAAGTAAACACTGCTCATTAACGAACAAAATATTTCGTCGGTGAAATGCCCGACCAAGGGGCGGGGCAGTCGGACAAAGCCTTTTGTTTTGAGTCGGCGGGGTGCCGGGAGTAAACGCGTTTACAAACGACACGAGATTTTTAATTAGATAGCTACAGCTCATTAGTGCACGCGATTCAATCGCGTTCAAATCGCGACTTGCACGACTTTTAATCGCGATTTGCACGACTTTTAATCGAGATTTAATCGCGTGTAAACCGCGTGGGACCGGACCATAAACGTAGTCGGTACTGTATGTATAGATAGTCTAGCAGAAGTAAAAATAGCCTTGTAGTTTATTGTTCTTTGTCTGCGACTACCCAAAATGTCAACAAGTGAGGATTTCCAGTTTACCCCAGGCTATGGGCTCTGTTCCAAACGTTGAGTACAGTTCTACTAATGACTCCGGAGGTTTTGAACTTTCAATGTTTCATCCGAAGCCTCAGTAATCAAGTTGCACGCTGAGACTTGACAATCCTGTTCTTGTGTAACAAGGTTGGCAATTTAAATCCTGGCTTTGCTGTCAAGGGTTCTCAGCCTTGATTTGAATGTTACAGGCTCTGAAAGGAACATTGTATTTGTAAGCTCTAAGTCCTGATCAGTTCAAGGA
Organism: Branchiostoma floridae; assembly: GCF_000003815.2. Taxonomy (NCBI): domain Eukaryota; kingdom Metazoa; phylum Chordata; class Leptocardii; order Amphioxiformes; family Branchiostomatidae; genus Branchiostoma; species Branchiostoma floridae. The sequence goes on from NC_049988.1 coordinate 16,069,875, forward strand.
GAGTCATCACTTGGGCATGTAAAAGAATTCTTTAATACATTTCTTTCAATAAACTGTAAGCCTACGCTTGATAACTACAATAGCTATACACTATGTATAAGATAACCGATGAGACGGCCAAGAATACAGCGTATACTATAACACATTTCTTTCAATGAACTGTAAGCGTACGCTTACTACAATGGCCAGACACTAGCAGTTCTTTATGCAGCAAATTTACCAACTCCACCTACAGAGAGCTGTTGTGTAGCGTGTAAAGCCATGTGACAGTTAATGTGTGAGTGAGTTTCAGAATGAATTGTCACAATCTCATCAAGCTTCAACTTTTGTTACCATTAAAACTTTCAAAGCACCTGTCGCTTTGAATTTGGAGTGGAGGAATATCCAATTAAGTTTAAGTCTAAGCAAGGCCTTGGTCTAAGCCTAGTATTTATAATGTTGTTGAATGTTCAGTAGAGATTCATTTGTCAATTGAAAGAACAAATAGTGTACCTTAAGTTGTAAGCATAGATCATGATATCTAAATTTTAGCCTTAGTATTCACTGCTACATGTTTTGACATTCGATTGTTGGAATTACAATAGATCTAAATGATAGTCTTATCAATTATATGATATAACATGATCAGTACTGTGTTGTTTTAACAACCAATGTTGACTCTTTTTATTCCAACAATTTGTTTACGATTTATTTTAAGAATAGTCTGATATAAACCCTGGTGGTAACAGGTTGTCCTTTTGTCCAGAGCAGAGCATATGTGTTTGGTTCTTTGCTCAGCTGTGTAGCAGACAAAATAATCCTTACCCATTAATTGTCCCCCTTGAGAAGTAAAGACAGGTGACAGGATTTGCCTTCTATTCTGTATAGTGAAAGTAGTTTGTAGTAGTACTCCACTGTGTGTAAGTGAAAGTACTGTGCTATGGTCACCCTAGGCTTCCAGCAGATGTTGGGGAAAGATTCTGAAGTTGTCTGATCAGCTAGCTTTTTTGACAGTTCTGTACTTTTAAAGTTGATCTAAACTATACCTCTGTTATATATTTTGTCTGTCCATTACCTCTTCCCTTATGACCTCAATGAAAAGCGGCCTGCAGGCCAACTTGAGCTTTGATTAATAAACAAAGGTTCAAAAAAACTTAGAAGCTTTCAAAACACATTTTCTATACACTATGTTAAAAGTAGTTCACCTTTATCAAAATGGTAACCTATATCAGTTGTTTTAAAAAAAAGACAGTTGACAGACGTTGGTTTCAAACTGCAATATTTTCATAGCATTCCAGTCTGAAACACTCGTCTGTTGACTTGATATCCCTATTAAAATAATCCTATTTTATATACAACGGCTTAAGGTTACCCTGCTGATAAAGGTGAACTTGCGTTCCTAACTGTCCCATCATTTTGCAAAACGCAGTTGTGGATTATCTCTATCTCTTGTGACCAGAAGCACCGCATTGACAATCCCATGGAAACTGGAAGCCGGCCACATCTGTTTAATTATTCGCCCACTCACTGTCAAACAGGCAGGCCTGTCTGGGCCAATCAGCTTCTGGCCGCTAATCCCGTCTGGCTGTGTTATGTCTATGGGTCTCCTAATGAGAAACACAGAAATTCCAGCCGGCCAGGGAATGGTGAATGTCACAGAACACTTCTGTGTTGGGTTGGGTCAAGTCTGATCGAGCATAGGATCTAGAAGAAGAGAAACTTGGAAACTTGGAAAGGGGGTTTTAAACACCCAGATGCCTAAGGTTAAGGTCACAGAACAGGGAGAGTGTTTATATGTTGCACTTTTTCTGTTCAGTAGTTTGGGAAGAAAGTGTGCCTGCCACAACTACTTGAAAAAGCTGGAGAGAGCCTTCTGTGCAAGTCACCTGGGAGATGGAAACTGCTGTGCTGAATTGTAGAGGAACGTTTAGTTTGAGACTGCATGACTTGGATCACGTCAGTTCTGTTGGCTTAAATTTTAATTTTTCGTCGTGGATTCTGCTCATGTATATCGCCTGCAGTTCACGTGACGTACGCTGAGCGTTAAATAAACGAGGAACTAGCCGGCAAACATGATTTTATTTTCACAGGCAGTGTATTCCCCCCCCCCCGCCATAGGTGTAATACTGTGTTCTGCTACATAGAGAGGTTAGAAGGGAACAGAGAACTCTGATGTCAAGTTTGTTTCATGTGCTTTGGGGATTTAGAAACACTCTGGGTCAAGTCAAGGGGGAGGGGGGGTTATAGAATACCCTGAGGTCGTATCTGGTGAGGGTGGGAGGGGCACAAAGCGCTGGTGTCAAGTTTGTTTGGTATGCTGAAGGATTATGGAAACACTCAAGGTCAAGTCTGGTGGGGGGAGGGGAGTAGTCTGAAGGACAAAGATTGTTTAGAAAGAACACGCTCCTGGCAGGAATTGGAGGGCTACGGAAGTTTGTTTATTATAGAAATCTAATTGTTCTTGACCCTCAATAGTTTTATGTGGAGACGTCCACCCAGTAATGCTACTTCACCTTTATTGGCGGGGGTAACCTATGTCTGTTTTGTTTAAAAGCATCAAGTTAATGGACAAACTGCAATATTTAAAAAAATTTACAATTTGAAACCACCATCCGTCGACTTCGATATCCTTAATACCATGTTTTTAACTGCAACGGATATCAGTTACCCCTCAGATAAAAGTGAACTAGTGTTACATTAAAATGGAAATGTTACTCTAGTCTTAGAACAGGCTAGAGTAAAATTTCCTTATAGCTGAAACAGTGAAACTATCTGGGAATTGAATTGCCTGAAGGTCAAAGAACAAGGAATTTTTATTCGCTCAATCAATTTTTATGTAAGGTGTATTTTTATCCTTTATTGGAAGGTAAACTGTAAGGGTGGATTTTCTGTTGCTCAAGGTTGGTGTGACCTTTGGCATTCCCCCAATCTGGGATTTTCTCACAAGACAGATGAGCTCAGTCATAGTCAATCCTTCCCTTTATGGGACAGTCCACTGTTGGGTGGGGGTGGATGAGTTTGGAGTTTGGGTACCATCCTCTGTCATAACCGCTGGCTCAATGTTTTTTCCGTTATTAGGGAGCGAAAAGATTAAGCCAGTGGTTACAATGGAGGTTGGTACCCAGGCTAGTTTAGGTGCAGAGAAGTAATCAAAGTAGCAAGCAGGTTGAGACTGTAAATGCAGAAACTTTTGCGGTGGTTTAATGTTTGCGGGTTTTCGCGGTGGCCACTTCACCGCGGACTTAAAACCACAGCGAACATTTTTCCATGGCAGTAAGTTACAGAGACTACAGTGCATGGTGCTACTGCGAACTTCACCCCAGCGTGAAAAGTCCCTTTTCCCGCTACCGCGAAATTAAATCCCCGCGAACGTAAATGCATTTACAGTAAACTACTGTAACAGTACAGTCTAATGCTTTTCTGCCTTCTGCCCTTCGCTGCATTGCGGCCAATGAATATACTGGTTTATCCCTTCTCTTATCGCTAAGTGTGATGGGTTCTTTAACGTGTAAAGCTGCTGGATCTTAGGTTGGAGAATCAACAACTTTGCTCTCCTTCTCTCTCTCTCTCTTGCTCTCTCTCTCCCTCTCACCTAACTTGCTCTTCCTTTCTTTCTCTCCTTATGGCTTACCTCATTTTTGTTCATTTCCATCTTCAAGCAATTTTCTTGATGACAAATTTCTATCGTCCACAGTTTTCCTCACCCACTCTCCCTACCAAAACAAACATGACCGGACTTAACCCCAAGCCAAGGCGAGGTGATTTCAGTGTTTCCTTCCAAACACGAAACCATCAGGAGTCAGCCAGCAGAATAAATCAACTCAATCCTCTCCCTGCCTTTGTAATTGGGTTTTCCTGCAGAAATCAGTGGTTCCCCATTAGGGTTGCTTATTTCAGTCAGGATAGAGATGATCAAAGGCACCCTCGGCAGTGAATTGCGATTAGCAGGCAAGAAATGAGCTTTTTTTTTCTTCCAAAGTTCACAGTCAGCGTTTGATCTGGCGTGGTAATCAGTTAGGGATGTCCTTGGGAAAGTTGGGGAAAACTTGTGAGGAAAGATGTGAAGAAATAACTTTTCTTGTCATAACGCAACTGACTTGATAGGTAGTGATTTGATTTTCTTTTTTAAATTTCCTTCACGTTCCTTCACGTTTCCTAACTTTTTACATAGGAATTCTTTTTATTGTTTTCTTCCGTCATCTGATTTTTAAAACAGTGCAAGAAAAGATCCATGTGAGGTCTTGAAGTTGTTTTTTTTTTACAATTTTTGTTCCTCATTTTTCCTAATACTTGCATTAAGTATAAAGTGGGGCATCCTCATTAGCACTTAGGAATTAGATGCACTAGAATTCATATCAATTTCAAGGACTTGTCTTGCTTCCCAATTTGTCTATTTCTCCAGGAGACCTGCATGAGTAAAGACTTGTGTGACATTTCATTCTTGCCTTGCTCCCTTTATGGTCTCATTGATGTATTACTCCGCGAGTGGGTACCCTAAAATAGATCCGAGCCAAAAACTGAACGGCTGCATGGACGCATGTTTAAAGCGGTGAGAAATTCGCTTTTGCCCAGCCGAACTGATATCAAAAGTTAGATTGGTGAAAGCTTGCTTGTAACTGAAGAAATCAGCAGGTAAAGTTTGACAGCCGGGCGCTAGGTCGGAGGTACACAGTCCTGGGTTCTGAGTGGTGCGGTTGTACGCTAGCAAGGAAAAAGTGCCTTTTGCTGGGATTGACTGATTGTAGCTTGTAATTGCTATATAAACAACAAACCTATGGATTCTAGTCATTGGCAATTTTTTTCTATTGTATAGAGTAAATTTGCTCAACATAGAATGAAAAATCTGCTGACATTTCATGTACATGTAGCTTCATTATAAAGGCGACCAAGTAAAACACGAATTATAACATAGAAGTCTATGGGAAGAGGAAACTCATCAATGAGACCTTATCAACATACTCCTCAGGGCTTACTCCTATATTACCAGGGTTCTAGTCAATGCAGAAAGGACCTTTGATTTTTCATTTCCAAGTTAACTGGCAGGTAGGTATCTCTAAGCCAAGGTTACCTCCACCTGTGTAATTCTGTACCAGCTTCCTTTTGATCTGTTCCATCCCTGAGATTTTAAAAAATGTGTTCCTGGAAAAGTCTATTAATTACGACCTTGCGGAATCACACAGTTCTCCCAAAATACCCTCACACTGTGGTTTCAAGGTCAGCCGGAGCAGCCAAGATGGAGGAATATCCAATGAAGGTGCCATTATGAATTCCCAGCCCATTTTTCCTGGTAATGAGGAAGGGATGGAACCATTAAAAATGCATGCTTGCGCCTAGCAACCAGCGGCAAACTGTGATTGGGTTGGTGGGGAAAGGGATAGTGTCATCATTCAAAAGTTAACAGCCAGAAGTAGTGATTTCTCCAAGGATTAGGATCTGTCTTGCTTGTCTTTCTTTTAGAACGGTCACATGGAATTGACTAGTGTTTTTAAAGCATTAAGGGCAGAATGTTTGACTTAATATGAAAATGAAAGATGAACTTTTATTTTGGATATATCAATGAAGGTTAATCTCATAGGAAGGGACAATAAGAGACGGAAGTTTCTGTCTGAGACTGTATCCAATTGTTTGTTACTGCAATTTGAGACAGTGTCATGCTTAAGGATGACTACCTGTATTATCTTGATGCAATGTCCTCTAGCCTAACTACTAGGCCATTTAATGCCCCGTCAGCAGTGTTTGGTTATAAATGGCATAACTGTAAGGTTTCTATCATGTGGAATTTCCAGCATACCAGCCCTGATCATGAACTTGATTTCACAGCTTTGCCTCAAGGCCGACCAAAGAATTGGGCAACCGGAGATCTTACAGACAGTTCAAGTGTTTGTGTCTGGTTTCGTTTAGGATTCTTCCAGAAATTACTTGGCAATGTGAAGTCTAATTAGTCTAAAACTATCATATGAGTGACAGTCCAGTGATATCTTTCTTTATCAGGCCTGTCTCCAGTCCAAGACCTGGGACATGAATTTGCTTGTTGGAACAGGGCAACAAATTTACCACGTTCTTGTTCTTCTTGTTCTTGTGTGGATATTGGGTAACGTCTTTTTGGTGGTCTGTTGGATAATTTTCCCCTTTTTAATCTGTCTGTGGTGACCATCCTGTCCACATAGACCAGATTTTATCGTCCCATCAATAGTCGTCTTCTGCGATCTTGATAATGATGAGATGTAAGACTAAGAACTTTTGAGACCATCCCCAGTACAGGGATAGGTACATTCCCTTGAGGATCATCTCTCCTGTTCTCTCTGATTGGTAGCCTCTGCGTAATGCATGCCACATGCACAGCCCATGGACGGCTCTGAAAGCCAAAAGCTGTTTCGCTCTGACACTGACTTATGGGTTCGCTCAGATTCTCCTGGCCCCTAGAGACTGTGGTTCATTGATCTACTGTTTCACAGGTGGCAGGAATGCCCCAGCATTTTTTATTGGAAGAGAAAAGTTATTTGTTGGAAACTGGTCAGACTCTACTCTACTTGCTCTTTATATTTTCTGTGACCTGCAAGTGCCTAAACGTGTGATCAAATAATCTGCTTATTTTCGAATAGGTCCAACATCCGGTCCACCTAATTTTTACAGGCCCGTTTTTTCTGGACCGGTCCAATAAGAAAAAACGGTTTTGTACCCAGCCCTAGTGGACACCACTCTAGATAGGTAAAAACATAATCAGCGATGACAATTGTAATAATCTTGCACTTCAAAATTAAGGAAACTTCGTTTTGAGGTTCAAATATGTAACTCTTAATTCGAAGATGACAATTTATTATTACTATAATTAAGTCAGTTGGTTATATTTATAACTTACAGATGGTTGATCAAACTTGTTTAGGTACATGTTCAGGTCTGGGCTTGTACCTAAACCCGTGTACCTGTACCTACAATTTATTTAGGTACACAGATCTACTGGGCAACCTTGATTTGTATCCAGATTGCCCAGTCTGCAATCACGTCTGGAAAGGTATTTCACACCCTAGATATGTTTAGACTTATTGACTTCTTCTACCTGACTGAACCCGAGGCCAAGACATAATGCCATAAGTCACCTCAGAAACCAATAATAAGGTACTGCTGTTTGAAATATTGTCACTGAATCCAATCAGTCCCCAACTGGCCTTGATGGCAGCAGCTCCAATTTTTCCTTTCTTGATAATTCCAAGTTGTAAAGTCAGAGACAAAAATGGGGGAAACAAAGCCAGAGGGGCTTATGATGACAAATATCTACTTGTATAAAACTTTATAGGATGGGTTCAGTCAGCAGGGTTCAAGACACAAGGAAGATGTCCCCACCTGCAATTTAAAGACAAATTTTTGAGATTGCAGATAAAGATATAAAGAACTTGCAATTTGGTAGTCTGCATAACACAAACTCTGTTGTCCAGGGTCGCAAAGCCATTGGCACACATATTTAACTTATCTCTCGCCTCTGGAGAGGTTCCATCTGACTGGAAGGAGGCACAGATTACACCTGTACACAAGTCTGGAAGCTGTGCTGATGTCGGAAACTATCGCCCTGTGTCAGTTCTAAGTGTTACCTCGAAGGTGATGGAAAAGCTTGTATGCAATCAAGTGACACGTTACCTGACCAGATGTAAACTTCTCACGACTCACCAAAGTGGGTTCAGAAGACACCATAGCACTGCGACGGCTGTACAGAAGGTTGTCGAGGACATTACATCTGGGTACAACTGCTCTAAGGTCACAGTGGCACTATTTCTGGACCTAAGGAAGGCATTCGATTCGGTCAACCACGAGATTATGTTAAGTAAACTCAAGAAGTTTGGCTTCGATAGTGACGCTATGAAATGGTTTACATCTTACCTCTCTGAGCGCCTTCAGTGCACGTGTCTCCAGGGTCAATACTCTTCAAAAACTCGGGTCTCTTGTGGGGTACCTCAGGGAAGTGTCCTAGGTCCGCTATTATTCTGTTTGTATGTTAACGATTTACCCAATGTCATCCAAAAATGCAGTATTCACATGTACGCAGATGATACGGTCCTGTACTATTCTGCTGTTTCCGTGAAGGTATGTGAAGAGACTGTCTCTATGGACATGAAGAGAGTGGTAAAATGGTTAAGTGAAAACAGGTTACTGCTTCACCCAGACAAGACCAAATCGATGCTCTTCGGGCTCCCTCAGAAACTGAAGCATGCTGGGACAACCGTCAACATAACAGACGGTGTGAACGTTTACGAACAAGTTGACTCGTTCACTTACCTGGGCATTACTCTTGACCCAGCGCTCAGGTGGGCAGCACATGTACAAAAAATCACGAAGAAGCTTCTTAGCGGACTTGGAGCAATGGGACGTGCCAGAGCCTTTGTTACGAACGAAGTGCTGAAAACCATGTATCAGACACTACTACTGGCTCATCTGGAGTATTGCGCCACAGCATGGCTACCAAGCCTTGCACAAGGCAACAAAACTCTTATGCTACAGCTGGATAGACTGGTAAACAGGGCTGCAAGGCTCATCACAGGACACAAACTCCGAGACCACGTGACAGTCGACAACTTGAGAGCAGAGGCAGGGATAGACTCTGTGCGTAAACGGACAGAAATTACAACTCTTGTTACTGTCTTTAAGACAATTCGTGGAAAGGCGCCGGCGTACTTGGCATCTTTGTTCAAGTGGGAGGCTCCACCAACAATGAGTGTACGCCCTACTCGGTCAGAGGTAAAACGTCTAAGGGACTACGACCCTCACCTACTCTGGTGTCCACCAGCAAGAGTCATTGCATTCCGAAACAGTCTACAGTCCTACGGACCTTTCCTCTGGAATTCACTACCGCGTAAGCAACGGCAAATGCTCAGCCTCAGGACTTTTAAGAAGTTCATTGAGAATTAGAACTTGATCTGGCTGATGCTCCGTAGTCTGGACTTTGATATTGGATAATTTTATTATGTATTGTATATGTGCTATGTGTACTTTGTACTTTTATGTCCAGGATTACCTGAAAAGCAGGCCGATTTCCGGCCTGAGATGTAATTACTGGTAAAATAAATAAAGTGAAGTGAAAAGGCTGTAGCTGGCCCCTCCCCGCAGAGGAGGCTGGCAGGTGTTGGGCGGGCTGCTATAAGCGAGATTTAATCAGGCTACCAATTTGGATGGCTAAGTAAAAGAACACAGACTTGGTATGGTAGTGCTAACAATTATGTATCGCAGAAAGCAGCAATTAAATGTTTTGAGCCCTAAAAAAAGATACTGCAAGTACAACGTAAAGGGAAGACAATTTCCCTCCTAAGTGACATTGTAAAAGTACCTTTATGATGTGTCATTCATACAGTGCAACTTGATACGCTTTCAAACATAAAGTGATAAACTGTAAAATCTTGAAATTGTCCTTTTGTTAGGTTGTAAATATAGGTCTTGGATTCTTGTATATAATTCTTAATTCCAGAACCAAAGTACAAAATTGTTGTTGCCTTCAAGCCATTGAACCCTAGTAAAAGAAGATGCTACAACGTAGGAAGACAATTGCCCTTCGAAGTGACATCGTAAAACTACAGTGCATCTTGAAACACTTACAAACATAATCTGTATATAAAATCTTGAAAATGTCCTTTTGTTAAGTTGTGAATCTTAATCTTGGGTTCCTGTATATACTTCCTAATTCCAGAACCAAGCTACAGAATTGTTGTTGCCTTGAAGCATTGAGATAAAAAGAAAGGAATTCATAATCATATTGTGCTACTTGAAATCTAACACTTTTAAACATATTCTGTAAAATTTTTAGAATGACTTTTTGTTAGTTATAAGTATACAAGTCATTCAATTTTTTGATGCCTGTAATATTATCTGTATCTGTATCTATATAGCCGGTGTAACTGCCCTTCGGCGTATAACACCAGCTTCGCAAGCACGCGGTGCGGCAGCAGCTGGTTATATTACACTGAACGATCCATTATGCTATTACAAATTCGAGAACCAGGGTACAAAATTGTTGTTGCCTTCCAGCATTCAGATGAAAAGAAAGGAAGGCCACTCAAATGTGGGGAAGTGCTTGATTGATATGTGTGTCTGTTTGTTAGCATGATAACTCAACAATACCGGGTTGATTGCAACTTGAAATCTAACACTTTGAAAAGATGTAAAATCTTGAAAAAGACTTTTGAATTCCTGTATATAATTCCAAATTGCAGAACCAGGGTACAAAAATGTTGTTCCCTTGAAGCATTCAGATAAAAAGAAAAGAATTCATAATCATATAGTGCTACTTGAAATCTAACACTTGCAAACATATCCTGTAAAATTTTTAGAATGACTTTTTGTTAGTTGTAAGTATACAGTTTTTGGATGCCTGTAATATGTTATTACGAATTCTAGAACCAGGGTACAAAATTGTTGTTGTCTCCCAGCGTTCAGATGAAAAGGAAGGCCATTCAAATGTGTGGAAGTGCTTGATTGGTGTGTTTGTGTGTGTGTCTGTGTGTTAGCACGATAACTCAACAATGCAGGGTTGATTTCAACTTGAAATCTAACACTTTTAGAATATGTAAAATCTCAAAAAAGACTTTTTGGATTCCTGTATATAATTCAAAATTCCAGAACCAAGGTATAGAATTGCTGTTGCCTTCGAGCATTCAGATGAAAAGAAAGGAAGGCCACTCAAATGTGTGGAAGTGCTTGATTGGTGTGTGTGTGTGTGTGTGTGTGTGTGTGTGTTAGCACGATAACTCAACAATGCTGGGTTGATTGCAACTTGAAATCTAACATGTTTAAAAGATGTAAAATCTCGAAACAGACTTTTGGATTCTTGTACACAATTCAAAATCCAAGAACCAGGGTACAAAATTGTTGTTGCCTTCGAGCATTCAGATGAAAAGAAAGGAAGGCCACTCAAATGTGTGGAAGTGCTTATCAGTGCCCACCAGACAGTACTGCCTTGATGATTACGGACGATACCAAAAAAACGATCAAACGCATTTGGTGGAGGATGGTTCATTTCAAACACGTAATTGCGGTGTGAAACAAAGACGTTGTATATAATCATCTTTTTGATGTATGGGAGGGCTTAGTTGTCGAATTTTAGGATCAGTGGACTCAATGTACATAAACATGTTAGAAGCCCACTTTTGTAGAGTTATTTGTGCCGCATATATTATGTACAAGACTTCGCTATAGATAAACCCCTTACATGCAGTTAAGACCGACTTAATCTGATAATACGGATTCTGTGACAGCTTTAATGTGCATAATTTACACTTAAGCCAGCCTAAGTATTGTGCAGAACATTAATTTCTATACTACGTTCGATATGGTTGGTAACCATTCAGCATTTTAAAAACATATTGATCTATAGTTGAGTTTAGCCTGGGTACCATCCGGGTAGCTCCTATGTTCGCTTCTGCCACCTGTCTGGGGAACTGTGCATTCAAACCTTTTGGTGGTGACCTCAGTTAATGAGCGAATTAAGGAATGGGTACTGGAGCGCTCATTTGATGACAACATACAAAGTTTTGGGCATTGGAACACCTGTTCGAGCAAAGGCTGGAACCCATTCCTTTATTCGCTGATGTGTAAGGGACCAATTAGCGCCCTCGTCCAAAATTTTGACAATTCTAGACATTAGAGATGTCGAGGTTCCCAGACTGAATATCAGAGAAGTGAAGTCTAAAGTGTATAACAAAAGTCGGAAATAAAGGTCGAAGCGAAGTTTCATTATCGCAATTATTTGATCACTCAACATTTGAGACAGTGATGTTTGTTCACAGCATTTAATTTTTAAGGGTGGGAACAAATATGACTTTAAAATTTTTACTTTCTGCCATATTCTTGGTGCATCTTCATCTCAAATCTAACAACCAATCGTGTGTTTCAGGTTGTGAGGTGGCAGCCAATCACCTGTGAGATTTGCAGAGATGGAGGGGGATTCAGCCAATCAGCAAGCAGGAGATGTGACCAATGGGAGCACAGAGGCTGGACTTTCCCTCACTGGCAATGCCCCCTCCAGAATTGTCTCACAACAGGTATGGATGTACATCTATCAATCAATCATAATAAATAAATGGGTTTTATTCAAAGAACATTTAGCAGCCAGACGGCTGAATTACATGTTCTGTACATGTACACTAAAAGGTACACTGACCATTCGGACACACTTAATAATGGTCTAAAATCACAGCTGAATATGCATGTATATATACAAACAGGTAAAACATTCTGGTTTACCATTACGCTTACAGTGTGGAATTCAGGAGCTGTACAAGGTAAGGAAATGGACTTTTAGAGTATCGTACAGTCAATCAGTCAATCAATCAATCTCAGTATTGCTCTTAAATAAAGAAGTAGCAAACTACAATGTTTAACTATAAGTGCTTCCTGGTTGGTCAGTATAGTGTAGATTGGGTTGACTGGAATTAAAAACTGAAAGGAAGAAAAAAATCTCACAAAAGATTATAAACTATATTTGTAATGATACATATTACAATAGAAACTGGTTACCAAGTTTAAATTTCTGTATTGTATTGAATTTGTCAACATGGTCAATTTTAAATTTCATCAGAGCGTTGCTTTACTTTGATCTGCCAATTCATCTTGTCCTCTTGCTACTTTTCTAACCTACTGTGTAGCAGCCACTGTAAAACTGGTCCATGCTCATACGATGTCATGTAGACATAGTAAACAGATTTGCAAAGGGCTTCAGGCAAGTAAATTCAGAACAAGACAAAATTAGAAAGGTGGAATCCGCACATTAACCTTATCCTGGCTAAAGCAGCCGTTTTTAACACCAAATATGTATTTGTCACAGGGTTAGGCAGCAGTATGAAGGCTAAAGTGCACATAGAACCTCTGATGTGATACAGCACACATTAGAGAAAGTCTCACTAGCTCATCTGTAGAATAAAAACAGTCATTCTTCAACCACCCTTCTCTCACATGCTTTACAGGCACCTCATTTCTCCCTCCCCCCTTTGAAGCATGATGAATGGAATGTCCGCCCACTCCTGGCTATATCTGTACTCAAGGTCGTTGTCCGACCTCTGCAGTGACCTCTGATGACATTTGGAAGCCTTTCATCTTTTATGGGAATGGTGTTGTTGTCTGTCTGTGTTCCAAAAGCAATATGTCTGGAGTTCAAGTGGGCGAGGGGCTTGCTTGACGAAAGCTGCTCTCCTAGCAGACTGCTCACTATCGGAGAGGGGCACACAAAGTCCCTAACAGGGAGAGATTGTGTGGTGCTAGCTTGACTAAAGCTGCTCTCATAGTAGACTGGCCAACTAACCAATAAGGGCACACAAGGCCTATGACATAGAGATTGTGTGTGGTGTATATTGTATGACCTAGCTTACAAACTAGGTGAGGCGCTAGCAATTCCACCTCGTGATTAGATCTTATTACTGCAACGCAAGAAAACTTGTTTCTCTATGTGTCCCTGACTAAGAGTAGGCCTATTCCTTCTGAAATGTTTCAGAAACAAGCCTTGAAGCTAAGGTGTAAAGAGAGACCAGACCTTTTCCCACAAATCCTTTCAACTAAAGTGCAATGTGAACCAGTCAGAATTGCCCTGAGGAAGGTGATAGGTGATCACTGAAACATGGGTGTAGGTATAGCAAGAGTCTCTTTACTCCTTGAAGTTTTCTTCAGTCATCCCCCACCACCCCTTAAAAAATCTAACGCATCACCCCTGACCTATCCTGTCCTAGACAGAGTGTAAGATGACCCTGGATGTGAACTCTGGTGTGATTCTTGGTTCTGTTGGAATGTAGAAGTCATGCATGAAGTGGGGGAGGAAAAGAACTGATATTGTTTCCCCACCAACTATGCTTTTAGGCTGAAGTAAGTCAATTCTGAAGTACTGGGTACCTCAAATTCGTGAAGCGTTCCATATTTTTTGTGGGACCGCGTGGCACGATCGGGAGCGCGTTAGTCTCAGGCCCGAGAGGTCCGGGGTTCAAATCCGCTTGCCGTGTCACCGGTCTTGTGCCCTTGGGAAAGGCACTTAACACGACTTTCCTCACCTAACTCAGGTGTAAATGAGTACATAGCTGCGGCTAGTGGCAGTGACAGGCCTTTGTGGTGGTGACAGGCCATAGGGGCATGTTCGGGCATGACGCACCCGCCATGACACATGAGTCAGGGGTAGGAGGAACCCCTTGCATCCTTGGTCGGAAGTCCTCCTAGGAGACGGAAACTCCAAACAACAAACCTGCATCTGCTGGGGCCGTCTTACACGTTGCAAACAGTTGCCCCTGTAGGACTAGTGCGCCAGTGGACGAGAGGGTGGAGAAGGACGTGCACACCCCTCCTTCACCTTAAAAAAAACCCCCAAGTGCAGGCCAGGCAGACGGGTCGCCTTAAACCCGTCCGCCCACCATTGTCTTCCGAGACAGACGGATGCCAACAAAAGGGTACCTCAACAGACTGAAGAAAATATCTATAAAGGTACATCATGCAGTGATCAAGACCACTCAATGAAATTATACTGTTGAGCATTACAAAATTATAAAATACACATGTACTAGTAATAAGCTTTGCAAAATTGTAACAGCACACATTTTTTCTTAAATTGCAGATGAAACTTGGCTCAGGTAACATAAAAAAAAACTTGAGCGCAATCATTCAAACACATCTACAATGTATGAACAAGTTACAAAACACACCACACTTATTGAAAAGAGCACCTGGTCCAATCCTTCCTGATGCGAATGAATCGTACTTATATTTTTTATAATTGGGGTACCTTGTGTACGTATCATAACGATCAACATCAAAATCGTGGGCACTAACGGAAAAAGAAGAAAGTCGGGATTCAATGTACGGTTATATTTTGCCATTAGCATTCCTGTCACAGACTGGACAGACATGAGCGGCGACTGTCTCCAAGTTATCTGTATCTCTCCCAAAAACATAAACCGCCATGTTTATCCTCAAGGACATGCTAAAGGTCAGGGGTCCCTTTCAAAGGATGGTTCCGTGTTTGTGCAAAACCAGGAATAAGAAACGGGGAGGTTCTCATAAAAACATGCCTGATGGCAACGAGATGTTGAACCGTTTTTATTGAAGTTTCTCAAATGAATGATCTCCACACATGTGGTCAGTAGCAAGATGAATCGCTGTTCTGAGTGATTGCGCATAGTAATGTACAACTCCTGATTATCCTTGGGCAACATCAATGAAATGTTGTCTTGGGAGGACCTTTTGAAATCAAGAAAAAAATGATGACAAAACTTTTGAACACCATTTGTTTGGTTTGGTTTGGTTTGGTTTATTTAGATCTCCATTAGTGAAATACACTAGTCTTCCTGGAGTCCACATTAAAACAATACAGAAATAATTGCAACAGAAATGTACAAATTATACAAATTATAACTTTGAAATAACAGAAAGCAAACATATGGTAAACTGAAAAACAGTGATTTGCATACGTGAAGTAAAATAAAATAAATCAACTTAGTTCTTATATATACAACAAAATGTCCAATTGAATTAACAGAAACTTGGTAATATCAACTCAAAAACAGAGTGGGAGAGGTCGGAGGTCGAGCAAAATCATAGTAAATCAAATACAATTTGAACTGAAGTATTGAAACAAACAGTATTTGAAAGCATATAAATCATATAGCAAAATAATAATAATAGTAGTCATTGATACATCATGAATAAAACAAAACATAATTGGAACCGAGAGATGGGTTTCATTTTTACCACCATGAAGTGAGTGGCTGGTTTTTGTCTTTCTGTGCCTTTACCCACTCTCTTAACTTAGTCTTAAATACTTCCTGTTTTTTTGTTGTAATACTTGTAGGGAGTGTGTTGTAGGTCTTTATACATCTGTATTGAAATGTTCTGGTCAATGCATTTGTACGGGGTTTAGGTTGTACGTAGCCTCCTCTCTGTGATAGCCTTGTGTTGTGGTGATGTGCGGTGTTTATATTTCTTAAGTTGTCATACATACATTTTGGTTCTTTAGTCGTTACTATCTTATGGAAGGCACAGATTGTTGTTGTAAACATTCTTTCCTTAACTGACGGCCAACATAGTCGATCATGTATCACTTCTGAGCTTGTTGTGTGTGATGTATTTGCGGCTAACCTTGCAGCTCTGTTTTGGATTATTTGTAGTCTGTCTAGCTGTGTTTGTGCTGTTGAGGAAAGTATCCCAGAACAGTAGTCAAGATGCGTAAGTACAAGTGATTGGATTACTGTTTTTAGTGTGTCTTCAGGAAAGTAATCTTTATACTTCCTGATTGTTGCTGTGACTCCTGTCATCTTTCTTGTGATCTTGTTAGCATGCAAATTCCAGGATAGGTGTTGGTCTACTGTGTAACCTAGGAGTTCTGCTTGGCTAACTTGCATTATTTTCTTCCCCCCTACGGTGAGATCCAGTGTTGGATTATGCTTTAGTTTATGGTGACTGCCCAGGAGTATGGACTTTGTCTTTCCGACATTAAGAATAAGCTTATTTATTTGTATCCATTCCCAGATGCGCGTGAGATCTGACTGTGAGATACTTTCTACTGCTCTAGCACTGGGTGCGGAAGCAAAGGGAGTAGTGTCATCGGCATACATGACTAGTTCGGCTTTCTTTGTTATGGTGGCCAAGTCATTAGTATAGAGACAAAACAACAACGGACCCAGGCAGCTCCCTTGTGGAACTCCGGACTTGGTCTCCTTATAAGTTGAAAATGCTCCGTTAATGTAGACGGCCTGACTCCTGTTTGTTAAATAGCTTTCCATCCATTCTACAGCAGAATCTGCAAATCCATAGCTTTTTAACTTGGACAACAATGTTTCATGGTTAACAGTGTCAAAAGCGGCACTGAAATCAAGCAAGACTGCACCGACCAGATTTCCCTTGTCTATTTCCCCTAGCCAGTGATCAGTCATTTGTACTAAAGCGCTGGCTGTGGAGTGGTGTTGCTTGTATGCATGTTGTTTCTGTGATATTATATCGTTAGAGATGAGATAGCTTTGAAATTCAATTTGTTTTTGGCATACTTTTTCCATAACTTTACTGATCACTGGCAGCAAGCTGATGGGTCGGCTGTTCGGACCGTTTAATGGGGCAGACCTGTTTTTGATTAGTGGTATCACTTTTGCTTTCTTCCACTGTGCTGGGAAGACTCCTTGTCTTAATGAGCTGTTCATTATGTAACAGACAGGGCCTGCTATGTACTCTGCACTGAGCTTCAGTAGTATGTTGTCTATATGGTCGTGCCCTGTGGCCTTACCTGGTGGAAGTGATTTGAGAATGTTTTTTACCTGGTTGACTGTAGCAGCTTGGAATGTGAAAGAACAATTCTTGGATGACATAATATTCTCTATAGGTGCCACGGCTTCTTGCTTGTTTATGTCTTTATCTAGTGTTAGACCATTTACCTTATCAATGAAATAATCGTTAAAGTGCTCGGCTATATCCCTAGGTTTGGTAATTATTTGTCCCTTTGACTCAATGAAACTAGGAGATTTGCCGGACGTTTTGCCCATCATTCCGTTTATCACAGTCCACAACTGTTTGGTATTTCTGTCTTTGCTGTGTGTCTCTATTTGGTCTTTGAAAAAGGTCTTCTTCTTCTTCCTATTCTCTCTTACCACGTTATGTTATTAATTTACTTATTCCCAAAGACTTTTCTTGCTTTTATAACCTGTAGTATACATGTACAAGAAACTGCTAGGAAACCCCAAATTTTACCCCTGCTTTCTCTGCCCATGCCCAAAAATCTATACATTGATTTTTTAAACCAATATTCAATGTTAACTAACAAACACCAACCAATCCACCTACCAACCAACAGATCCTGATAGTACAAGAATCTTTTTTCAAGTCATTCCTGGGAGATGATAACACTAAAGCCCCGGTCACAAAGCGCGTACGATTCCTTACGATGGACTATTCCGCATATCGTACGATGAGCACAGTACATCGCAAGAAAATCGTAAGCATCGCAAGCCATCGCAACGCATCGGATGGTGTTCAAAATTTTTCCAGCGTCGCAAGATTTTTTACTTGTGTCTCTTCTGTATAGCCGTATGACCGCTTTTGTGCTTCTTTAACCAACAAAATGTGGACATAGCTGTTAAATACCTTCCTATAATATCTTTAACTGTAAAAATAAATGAAAAAAGACCATGACAACAAGAGTATTACAAGCAAACGTTCAAATCAAGCGTGAGTACTGGTATGGTTATCTCGGCCTGCTACGTGTCAGGCTCTTTGGAAGATCGTATCATGATATGCTATCAACAAAAAGATGCCATAATACAAAAATCATATGATAAGCATTATATCATATGTATTTCCGACTCATAGAGCCTGCCTTTATGTTCGAGTTGTCCCCATGGTTATTACGATTATGGTAAACTGACCCAAGACCGACGAGAGCTGAGATTTGATCTAATTATCAACTCACGTGTATGAAGCGATCAAACAATTGTCTGCATCACCTGTGCGGGGCGCGCTGTTCTCTGGTTGCGACTGTGGCAGTTGCGACTGATATATTTCCCCTTTTCGTCAATATCGACAATATCAGGGAAAACTGAAACCATCACATCATGCTAAAAAATCATAAATCTATAACCTCATCAGTAGACAAAAATTGCCGTAATGAAGTCTGCTATGGGGGCAAATAAAATCTTACGACGATAGCGAAATTTTGAACATGTTCAAAATCCATTTCAGCTCTATTTTTCGCCATACGACGCTCCCCGATTTACTATGATTCACTGCGATTGACGCAGGCACGCTCTTATGACCTCATCGTACGATGCACTACGCGCTTTGTGACCACGGCTTTATATACTTAAACCATTGCTTCCGATTCTCCCCCGACTTACGACGCACTGCGCTTATCCTGCGCATCGGAAGGAATCGCAAGGAATCGTACGCGCTTTGTGACCGGGGCTTTAGAAAGACTGATACAGTCTCCAATCTTAACATGGACAATGTAGCCTCTACCAGGCTCCTCATGTCATGAAAATCAGTTGGTTGCACAAAAACTACAGATTGTGACACAGTTCCCTACATGTATCTTTCTTGGTAACACTCTCTCATGACATTGGTGACAGAGCGGTCCTTGTTTACTGACGAACGAATTACATGCTACCAATGAAAGAAAAGTTGCTTGTCAAATAAATTATTAAGGCTAAACTGGATACATTATTTCCCTTATAAAAACTACCATACTAGTGCACTGCATTTTTTCTAAATGTTTAACTGTAGTCTTGGGCTGCCTGATTCCTCTGGTGCGTTATCTGTCTGTTTGACCGGTGCAATGGCTTAGTGGGTAGAGTGTTTGCCTTGCATTCGATAGGTCGTGAGTTCGATCCCTGTCATACCAAAGACCTTTAAAAATGGTACATGCAGCTTTTTCTGCTTAGCACTCAGGTGCTCGAGTATGGGAGTTAAACACACATCACTACCAGCGGACCAGCCTCCTGCTGTAGTGACTTGCAGAAATAAGTGGCCCAAGGGCTATAGAAATGGAGATGGGCACCACCCTTTTTCATCTGTTAAAGATATATGGGCAACTTTAATTTAACTTGAACTACTATTTTCAGCGATATGTGGAGCCTGGCAGAGGCTATTGACGTTTTACATTTTATTCTTTTCCTTGCAATATGTTAAAGTGTCAACAGGGGGCAGCGTTAAATGTCAGTGTGGCCACAGGAAAAGACTGCAACTGACCACCTGAATTTCTTATCATGCAGGACCCGATGATTTCTGGCCAGCAGCCCGTTTCCACGACAACGGATGGCTCCTCAATTCCTGACCAACTTCTGAACGCAGTCCACTCCATGAACGACCACAACGAGGGTGGGAAACAAGATGGTGGGTTCGAACAATCAATCGATCAATCAATCAAGATTGGTTAGTCAATAACAGTGATCACAAGCTGGCCTGTGCTTTATTTTACAGATTGTTCCCAGGCGTTTCACACATGTTGCAAACATGTTTAACTGTGTGAAAGCCATGCAGTTCTTGATTAAAACATGTTTTAAGCACTTGCACTAAGTAGCTGTCTAATCAATCAATCAATCAAAAATCGTCAATCTGTAATAACAGCAACCACAAGCAGATTGTGCTTGCTTTATATGAGACCAGGTAAGTTACATTGCAGTTGCTGTAAACATGTGAATTGCTCTGAATATTAATCTATGTAAAATAATAGGTTACCTGGTAGTACTTAAAGTTATGTTGCAATTCAACAACAGCTTAAGGTTTCAAAACCTCATTTTCATGTCCTTGATATTAAAGGCCATTGAATTGATTGCACGTTTTTTCTTTAAATATTCACAGTGCGACAGGTCGGTAATGGTAGTTCTCTCGAGTTCCTCATTGTGTGTCCATGTGTTTGCCCGAGGGTAGCTCACGTGCTCATGAATCAATAATATGCAAAGAAAAGGTTTGTCCTTTATGTAGGTTGAGTTACACGTTCGGCCCAACATATGATTCCATGTTAATAACGGTAATTGACAGGTATTAGTGTAACGTTGCGTATCCTGCATTCAAATTGCTGCATCAGAGAAACGACAAGCTTGCTCATGTTTCAGTTACATTAATGCAGGGGATGAACAATCATACAAACCTGTGCCTGTGTCTGACAGGTGTGTTTAGATTGTGTGTACCTGGTATTTGTCTTAACTGACTGGTAAAATTTTAGCATTAGTAATAGTAATGAAGTCATTTTCAAAAAGTTCTAGACATCTGATTTTCCCAGAAAATTCATGGCTTTCTGGTATTCGTCTGAAGAAATTGATAATGTTTTAGCAAGTGATGAAGTCGATTTTTTAAAACTGTAGACATCTGAGAAAATTCTTGGCCACGTGGCTTCAGTTTTAAGTCTTTACTTATAGGCATTCATATATATTCAACTATGATTAAAGGGGCAGAATGACAAGATCTTAAATTAAAACTGCAGACATCTGAGTTTCCTTGAAAATTCTTGGTCACATGGCTTTAGTATTAAGACACTCATATATGATAAGAACTATGAGTAAAGGGGTAGAGTGACAAGATCTACTTAGGAAGAAAAGCTTGTAGATGAACTTTGGCATGTCTTAAAGTGAAAGTAAATTGAATGTCTTGCTCTTGACCTTACTTGCGCAAGACGAACAAGGTGAAATCGACAAGACGCGGCCTGATTTTCTAAGAAGTAATTGATTCGTTCTTAAGAAGCTATCTTGATGTATCGATACAGTTAACATTTCATGTGTACGGGATCGGAAATTACGCACTTCTTATTCCCCCCTACTCCTAACTTCCATTAGCTGCTCTAAAATATTCAGATCATCTTTAATTATTCATAGAATTATATTCAAAGGGAGAGCGGCGGCACATGCAAGTTTCATTATGCAATTGGCAGGCTCATTTATAATTACATTTGCATGCAATTTTATATTCGCAAAGGTGCTATTCATCTGCCATGTATGGGGAGCATGAATAATGTACAGGCTCGGGAAATTAAATGCGGAGGAAGGGTTAGGATTAAAACACAGCGACAAAAACAGAGAGAGAGAGGATCGTTGCGGAGGTTGTCACCGTTCCAGAGACGGTAGATAGATGGTTACGGAAATGCCAGGGCCGTTCGCAGTGTCGCCATGGTGTCTTCTTAACGTAGCGAAGGCCGCAGGTCGAGATGGTAAGGATAGAATAAGTACTTGCACCATTTCCTGACCTTTTTGGATATTCATCCCATGTTGATGATATGAGAGTAGCATATAATTCCTAGCTGATATATTTTCCTGTTCAAAGTTCGCAAAGAAGATATTTTAAAGATAAATGATGTTGCACTGATGGTGAGGGGATTCTTACTTTCTAAAGCTTTCTTATGTTTGAAAAATATTTCACCAACTTTTCTTGATGTTTAGCAAACTATTGTCTGCAAAGGAAAGCTAGTATTGTTTATATTTTGCTTGTGACAATATTTGCTTTAAGTTCCCTACCTATAGTGTAAGGTGGGCATACAAAAAAGGGAAGTGTAGGGTGTTTCCTATTGTAGAATGTAGAACAGCGATGTTGCATGCATTCCATACATTCAGCTCGAGTAGGAAATTGAATTATACATGTATGCCAGGCCCCTAATTATTATAATTCTTCATTATTGTGCAGAGCTCACTGCTCTGAATACAGAATAAGACAGTGGCTTCATCGTGCATTCTTCTATTTCAGAATCAATCATTTTAAGGACAGTACATGTATTGTGCTTGATCCCTCCTATTCTCGTGTTAAGCCAGAATGATAGTCTAGCAAAGTATGTATCTTAATGGTGGTGTTTCCTACAGAAAAGTTCAACCTTCATGTTAACAGTACACAGTACACAGAATGTATGTTGTTTATACTATTATCAGTCCTAAATTTGATTAATTCCTTAGAATTGTCAGATATTAGCAACTTGTGTAGTTAGACTGTGTTGTATCTACAAGTTGCCATGCGTTGTATCCTTTACTATTTTCACGCAATAAAGTTCCTCCTCTTCTTCTTGTATGCAAGCAAGAATTGAAAAGCTTGCAGCATATTCAAAGGGATGTTGAAAAAAGTTTTTCTTTAAATTACAGTCATATAATTTTGGATGTTACCGTAGCATATTGTATAATTAATCTATTTCAGCTTCAGGTGTCAGGTGGGCAACTTAAGCGTAGCTTTTTAGCTTAATGCGTTTCCCTCGATTATAGAGTAAATCAGTTGTTGTCCTTTCTGGTCTTTCTTCTAGGTGGTGCGACAGTTCCCATCATGCAACCACAGATGCTGATGGCCCCAGTGGCTGCTGGGATACCTGGTTTCCAACAGCCTGGTCTGCTCCCATCACAGGTGAGACTTTGGCATCACAATTTGTGCCTCCTCCCCCTTAAACCTTTTTTTAATGGCTTACTTAAATGCTCAGAATCCATTCATACCTTCTCTCCAAGCTTAGATTCAGCTCTGATCAACCAGACGTCCGATCAACCGCCTACTCGAAAATCATTAGAACCTCACAAACTACTCAGATTAGATTAGAATACTCGCCAAGCAGAGGTTTGCTACGGCTGTTTTGGACATGTTTTTATGTTATATCATTGGGTTTTCTATTTTGTGCTGTTTTCCTTATGTCTTCCAGCATAAGAACGCATCAAAAACAGCCAAAACTGAACCCCTAGCATACAACATACTTTACAGAGAACTGCATGTAGTATATTTCGGCTTCCTGCTTTGCGTGTTTTGTATATACCCTGTATTCTCTTTTCTCCTGTATTCTTCTGTATGCGTCTGTAGGTGTCTGTTTGTGTGATATGTTGATTAGGTTCCCTTATAAATTACCTTGTCAGTGTATGAAATGAATAGATATATCACATAGGAAGTAACCAGGGAAGGCTACAAAGCCCCCACCCCCAGCTAGATATCACATGGAAAGTTTCTCTCTTTCTTCTTTTTTCTTTGACTGACAGAAATAGCAAATTGGATTATTTTGCCCCTGAGGCCTTCAGAATACTCCAGCCAGGAAGACCGTAATTACTTTGTAATGATGTAATTAGTTGTTGAATTTTGATTAATGTCCCCATTCTTCCAAAGTGGGTCGTGTTCCATATGAAATAGGATATTAAGAAATTTACTATCGATGATGATGATGATGGATGTTAACAGTGTTTGAGAAAGACTGACTGACGGTTCATTATAACCTTTTAAAGAAAGAAATAAGGATTTACATTTCCAACAGTGTCTTTACTGTTTCCCTTTTGTGGACCAAAAATCTATTTACATGGGTCTCTATGATACCCGAAACTGTCTCCATGATAAGTGCTTTGTCACCACGGTAACTGCCATGTCTCCATGGTTACGTCTTTGTCTCCATGGTAACTGCCATGTCTCCATGGTAACTGCCATGTCTCCATGGTAACTGCCATGACTCCAATGGTAACTGCCATGTCTTAAGGGTAATTGCCATGTCTCCATGGTAACTGCCATGTCTCCATGGTAACTGCCATGACTCCATGGTAACTGCTATGTCTCTATGATAACATCCATGTCTCCATGGTAACTGCCATGTCTTCACGGTAACTGCCATGTCTCCATGGTAGCTTCCATGTGTCCATGATAGCTGCCACATCTCTATGGTAACTGCCATGTCTCCATGGTAACTGCCATGTCTCCATGGTAACTGCCATGTGTCTGTCCCCACCTCTGCAGCAGCCGGCTGGACTGCTATCCCAGAGTTCCACAGGGCACGCCATGCCCTCTACTGGCTGGGTTAGTGCACAACTTGTAATCGTGCACGTTTTGCTGTGAGCGAAAAAACGCAGAAAAATTGATATGTGATCAACAATTTTATGCCCCTTGGCAATGGTTGACCCTCCCAACAAAACTAATATCAGCACCTTTTACTAGGAACGGTTGGATGACTGGAAACGCAGCATTTTTTCCTATCCCTCACTGTGCTTGTTTGTGTGTGTTTTGCTCCACTTTGAAGTTGTATGTGTGTCCACTTGCACTGAACCTTTGATATGTCCTCCTCTCTGCAAGCAGCAAGGATCGGTGTCGCCAAACACCCCCGGCTTGTCCCAAAGTTCTGCTGCCTCCACCAATGCTAACATGGCCTCTAACATGGCATGTAGTTGGGTTAGTCTCGGACTGTCTGTCTAACTTTTGTAACTAGTGGGCAGGGCTGCCTCCAGCTTTGAATTTCTTTCCGTCCCACTCATTGTTTTGGAGCCAATTGTTGATTTTCTGTCAGTGTAAAATGTATCATTTTTAGCTTATGGGAACACTCTTCTATTCTATCAATTTTATGTACTAAGTTCAGTGAAAATATGCATGAAATTCTGGAAATCAAACTGTGTTTCTTTTATGTTTCTTGATTTGTATTTAAGCATGAAATTCATACCTGTTTGTACAGTGCACATGTATGTCACTAAACAGTTGCCTGAGGTCTTCTGTTTGGGGTTAACAGGGCCTAAGTCAAGTCAATATTAGTACATGTATATGTCACAGTAGAGATTCAGGACAATCACCGATTGTCCTAAGACAGATCGCGATCTGAGTTGGTCCTGGGATAGACTGCGGTGATTCTACTAGAGACTAGTACAGATTGCAATCGGGATCTGTCCTAGGACAAACTCCGATCCAAACTCAAATGATTCTAAGATAAAGAAAAGAGCAATACTTCTTTGATAAACCATGATGTTGTTTAGTATCACTGCAAACCTACTATCACTTATTACCAACTACACTCAAGGCTACCAGACACTTCTACAATGTTGACATATGGACATATATATAACGTAATTGTTATGACCTAATGTGTTCCTATGTATTTTCTCTAGATCCAGACAGTGAATGGTCAACAGATGTTGCTCATCCCTGTTGCTGGACCAAACGGCCAGCAGCAGCTGCTTACCATACCAGTGTCCATCCCTCAGTCGCCGGGCCAACAGGGGCAGGTTTGTTTGTTTGTTTGTTTATATCTTTATGAAAGCTCAAATTCATGGCTTGGCTCTGACTCTTAGTTTTTGTAAGAATGATTTTGAACTGTAATTTTAAACAAAACAGATTCAATACTCAAATTTTAACACACAACACCAGCTTTTGTCAAGGAATGAATCCAATGCTTCTGTGTTATGTTGTGTTTTGTTTTGTTGTACTAAGGGCTTTAAAAGCTCTACGTACTGATTTTCTACTTGGTACTCAACACCAAATTTATGGCAAAGGATAGAAGTTGTACACACACACAGTGCTACAGTGCCAGTGGACTAGCTCCCTGCTTTATTACAGTTACAGTACACAGTTGTGTGGCCCAAGGACTGAAGAAACAGAGATGACCTCATACAACCTATATTGTTAGAAAGGAAATTGATCTCGATCCAGTTTTAGCTCACTGAAGAGCTAGTCATCCATTGATTATGACAGAAAAAACAGGCACTATGTAGGCACTATTTGCAGATCCATTGTATCTGGGAAAGGCCACTAGCTCTTTTCGACAAGCACAATGAACAGTGGACCACGGCTTAACGTCCTGTCCTAAGGACTGCAACTCTTTCCGGTAGCGTGTATGTTGGGTGAGTGTGACACAGTCAGAATCAAACTCACGGCTTTAAGTTCCAAAGGCAGGGCCCCTAACCACTAGACTACACAGGCTATCAGGACTGTAATTTTTGATGTCTCTTCCTCCAGGTGGCCCAGATCATCGCCCTCCCCACAGCAGGTGGCCAGGTGCTTCCCACAGGTGGGCAGATGCTAACCCAGGCTGCTGTGAACGGAGGAGTCGTCGCTTCACCTGGCGCCCAGCAAGCTGCTCATTCAGGTAAAACTTGTTTTTATAGTACAGTCACACCTTTCTTAAGTAACTTTCTATAGTAGGGTGCAAAGTTCAGTGGTTTGATAAGTTACACTTCCAAGAGGCCATGAATTTGAATCTCAGCTGTGTTTGCTCGCTAAAGCGTAAAGCCAAATAGCTGCATTGTGACCCTTTTATAAAAAAATTTTGTGTTGCACTTGAGTTGAAAATAGATCATGACTGAGTTGTTGCCATTTTTTTGTAGCTTTTAAAAGACACAGAATCAAAGAACACACTGTGATTCAGTCTTCCGCAGACTCCAATGAAGAACTCAAACCTAACAGAAGTAGTTCTAGATCTTAGCACGGGTATTTTACTTTTTAGTATTGGTCATTTTTGTATCATCTGTTAATATCACTGTACTCAGTATCATTCCATGCATCATGTACTTGCGATTAGCCTTCGGGAATATATTGCATATGAACGGTTATATTCTTAACTACATGATATCAACACTACAATAACAAAAGAAACTTTTACAGGTATTGCAATCCATGCCACAGCAGCCAATGAAATCGCATCCCCAACCAAGTCAGCACCCAGCCCAACCACAGTAACCAATCAGATCATCAGAACGACGTCGTCTCGGATTACCGGCACCTCCGTCATGACCAATCAGATCGCAGGAACCCAAGTTGTCACAAGCCCGAGCGGACAGATTCAGCTGATCGCTGGAAACACGGGATTGGTTAACCAGGCCACTGCGAACGCCACGCAGATTTTAAACCGTGTCCAGGCGGCGCCACCAGTCACTTCGCAGCTCGTAAACGGGACCCATGTTCTCACGAACGCTTCCCCCGCGAGACAGGTTCTAACGTCAGCGATTCCGCAGGGTGTGACCACGTCGGCCGCCATGGCGGCGCACCTGGCCAATCAGGTCGTGGCGACGCAAGCAGCGGCAACCAATCAGACCACGGCGACGCATCATCATGTGGTGACCAATCAGGCGACAGGAGGTCAGGTGCTGACCAACGCGGCAGGACAGGTGTTAGGAACGGTGGTCGGAACGCAGATTTTAACACCTGGAGTGATCTCGCCAGGTGTCACCGTAGCTGCGTCAGGTGGAGATGAGGTCCGTGAAAACTTTTTCTTCCTTTTTGTATTTAAAAAAAAGAATATCATTAACAAAGATAAAGAAAAGAAAAGGTATAAAAGTTGTAGATTTAAGTGTAGGAATACGATTTTGAAGGTTAGACATCCAGGTAAACAATATTTAAAGGCTGTTTAATCTCTACAGTTGGATAAAAATTGGATATGTTCTTAGCTGTCTTGTGCTGTATTTCTCATTAGTTGATTCCTTTTTTATTTTCTCCTTACAGCTTCATTCTCAAGCATCACAACAGTCCATCTCCCAGCTGGCAGCAGCAGGTAAGGAGATTTTCCTTTCCCTACAAATTAGTTTTCTCTCAGATATTCATCTTCATCACTGTTAATGATTTTGGTTGGTTTATGATCAGGGCAAGTCAAAAAGTTGTGATAGAATGTGGGAAATGATAACAGTATCTCAGACAATTGGTCATTGTAGACAATGGGCCAAGCATTGGAAAAATAATCTAACACTAACTTAAGCCCTTACGCAGAGGTGGTCACTAGCACAGTTGTGAGTGTAGCCAGGTGGACCTTATGAAAGTCCAAGTCTTATGCAGAGGTGACTGCTAGCACAGTTTTGACAATGGCAAGGTTATCTTTATGATTGTACTGCAGAGGTGGTCACCAGTACAGGTTTGACTGTATATCAATGGTCAGGTAGAGGTGATCATTTGTTCAGATTTGGCTGCAAGTATCACTAGTGACAAACTACAGAAAGTACAGAAAGGATGATGATGATGATGTTGTATCTCCAGCAGATATCCTTGGCTCCACGGAGAGCACAGTGGATGGGATAAATCTTGAGGAGATTAAGGAGTTTGCCCGCCAGTTTAAGATCCGCAGACTCTCGCTGGGGCTGACACAGACCCAGGTGGGACAGGCACTGAGCGCTACTGAGGGCCCAGCTTATAGCCAGTCTGCTATATGCAGGTATGGAAGTCAACATGTATAATTCTATTTTTTCCTGGTAGAGAAAGCATATTGGTTTTGCTAGTGGTGTGTTCTTCTTCTTCTGTCATGAACCAGTCAGATCTTAGAACTGCTGTAAACCAATCAGAGCTTGAATTACTGAGAACCAATCAGAGATTAGAACTGCCTGTGACATCAGCTGTACAGCAAATATGCACAATACTAAACGGAAAGCTGACACGTAGTAGTTTTGGTTGGTTTGTGTGAGATTCTAGATATTACAACCAAGTTATTTTTTTAGGTTAGAAAAGCTACACACCCCGAGAAGTTTATTAGTTGTTTATTTGTTTGTTTGTCAGATTTGACCCCAAGTTGTATTTAAGAAGCTAGACACCACTCAAGAAGTTGCTAAGATGTTTGTTTGTTTGTCAGATTTGAAAAGCTAGACATCACCCCCAAGATTTTGTTTGTTTGTTTGTTTGTTAGATTTGAAAAGCTAGACATCACCCCCAAGAGTGCCCAGAAGATCAAGCCTGTCCTGGAGCGCTGGATGGCTGAGGCCGAGGAGAGGTATAAGAACGGGGCCGCCAACCTGTCCGAGTTCATCGGGCAAGAACCTTCCAAGAAAAGGAAGAGAAGAACGTCATTCACACCACAGGTAAGGTCTTAGAATATTCGTGAAACTCTATGTCTATGGATGTGTTGTCATCTCGGTACGTCAGGCGTCCATTCGGGTGATTTGAAGTGAATCACCAACTCCAGACAGAATGATTTGTACCTTCGTAGGAACCCAAGTACTAGTATTAGAGCCCCTAATTTTTTTGACAGTAGTGGGTGGTTCTTTAATGTGCCTGGTGCAAATTTCTAGCCAGCGTTCGTCCTTCCGTCCTCGGACAGAATTTTGCTGCTGGGGACGGACATAAATTTT
Source organism: Branchiostoma floridae (assembly GCF_000003815.2). Classification (NCBI taxonomy): domain Eukaryota; kingdom Metazoa; phylum Chordata; class Leptocardii; order Amphioxiformes; family Branchiostomatidae; genus Branchiostoma; species Branchiostoma floridae. The sequence goes on from NC_049988.1 coordinate 16,099,076, forward strand.
GTGCATTCTATCCTTTATGATGGACAAAAATTGGCATGTTAAGATATCCAAACAGATGCCATTGAACCAAGCAGAGTCTACAAGCAAAGTTTGCCCCTCAAAATGCCAGAAATAGCATTCAGAGGGTCTAGATTTTAAAATTTTCCAGGGGAACATGCTCCCAAATACCCCTAGGATCATTGCGCCTTTGGGTCGCGACAGGATTTCCAAATTCAAAATCCAGGGACGGAAAAAAATCAGGCTGACTAGAACACTGGTGGGGTGTAAATCTCCGTTAACACGGAACCTCCACTTAACGCACTATTCTATTCAAATTCTTGATACGAGATGGAGATTCACAAGGGCTCCATCTGAGTGAAGTAGTGAATCACAGAGACAGAAGGACTTACTTACCCTTATATATACCGGGTCGTAACCTTTAGTACTGTTTTTCGAAAGGTGCGGTGGGTTCTTGTGTGCGTGGGGTGTGACTCTCTGTTAACACAGGACCTCCATTTAACATCATGTCCTATTCAAATTCTTGCTGCTTCTGTTCCAGGCCTTGGAAGTGCTGAATGCCCACTTTGAGAAGAACACCCATCCGTCGGGAGCAGAGATGACCGCACTGGCCGAAAAGCTGAACTACGACAGAGAGGTGATCCGCGTATGGTTCTGCAACAAGCGACAGGCCCTGAAGAACACCATCAAGAAGCTCAAGACTCACCACGAGGCTGTGAGCGCACATCACGAAGCCGTGGTAGGCAGGCAGCTGTTTCTGTTCATTATAAACTTCACCTAACCGACACTAAGGATAGTTGGGACTTACCCAAACTTTTGGCTGCCTTGTTAAAGCCTCTTTTCAAGGGGGGATAGTGCATTATGCAATTTGCAAGATTCTTGTAGTTCTCAATGCACAAATAATAAAATTAAGAAATGTCCGTAACAAATTGCTTTAGTTGTATTTGTGCCAATCAATTTAGCTGTTGAACTGGAGTTATTAGATTGTGAAAAAAAATTGAACCTATTATAGTGTCAGACTATAACCCATACAGTATCACACTTCACTCAGTATCCGTTTGTGTGTAACACTGTTTTATTCTCCTGTATTGTTTTATGCTGAAAGGCAGATGCTGCTAACTGCTACCAGGTCTGTGTCGTTCTTTGAAAAAATATGGTAAAAAGTACTTGACTATAAGACATTAGAAATCAGGGTTGTCCAAATTCCGAACCTGTTTGTAAATTTGGAATTGTAATATTTTTTTTTTCCTTTTCAGGTAACCCAAATAGCTGGCCCAACTCATGTAACCCAAATCCCGCAACAGGTCAACCTGGGGTCACAACAGGTCAGTCTGGGGTCACAACAGGTCAGTCTGGGGTCACAGGTCAGCCTGGGTCCTCAGGTCAGCCTGGGGTCACAGGTCAGCCTGGCTCAACAGGTCATGAACTCTCAGGTCACCGCCCACGTGACCTCCCCCACCATCACCACTGACAACCTCACAGCTCAAGACTTGACGTCAGGAAGCCTCTCACCTTGAAGATTTCCGAGACGTCTTGAAGGTTTCTCCTCACCTTGAACCTTGTTAAGACCACTTGAAGACTTGTCTTAGTCCCCCTTTCATCCCAGTGATGCTCCCTGCAAATTTAACGTTAAGGTGAAGACAAAGGATGATTCGGCAAGTTTGGTCTCTGCACTCTGAAATGTAAGTAGCACATAGAAAGAAAGAAAGTTTCAAAATGTTGACAAATGTGGAAATGTGTATACAAGTAGGACTGGATCATAATGATCCAGTCATGTTCCCAATCATTTCTCCCCCTCTCAAAGGGTAGAGCTGGGGGGCCTCCCTCAAGAACTTTTTAAAATTTAGAAGCTCTTTTTAGAGTTAGGAGCCATTTCTAGGCAGAATTGAGAAACAAACTAACACTGAACATTTCTATTTGTGAACTGTATTCACCACTGTCCCACTTTCAAAACAAGTCAAAAAGTGAACATTTAACCCTAACAGTAAGGGTTTTGGTAAATGTCTTTAGACCCAATATTACGGGACCACTCATTTTTGCTCGGAGCATTACTGGAAACTAGAAGATAAAAAATCCATTCTTGACATGTCGTGTAATCGGTAGTACCACCACCTCAGCTTGCATGAATATACCGCAGTGTTCTCCAGTGTCAAACATAGAAAACATTTCTACCTCCTACCAACAACCAATAACCGATAACCCCAATATTAACACCAAAGTCGTTCCCATTCTTTGATAGCTTGAGTCCGTGCATGACTAAGTGTACCATGTAGTCCGTGTGTGCCAGTATTTTCAAAACTCAAACCACAGAATATCCTAGTATCTAAGGGTGGGTACCGGTACACCGTACAAAACCGGTTTTTCTTATTGGACCGGTCCGAAAAAAAACGACCTGAAAAAATTTGGTGGACCGGATGTTGGACCTGATAGAAAAGAAATAGATAATATGAACTGACTTTCAAACGTTTTGGGGCTTGCCGGCCGAAGGAAAAAGCAAGAGCGAAGTAGAGTAGAGTCCATGGCCATCTCTCCCAAGTTTTAAAGCCAATCCTACAGAGGCAGTTAGCCTTGTAGGATTTTAAAACATCCGTGGCAATAGAATACTCCACCAAAAAGGTTTCCTTGTGGCAAAATGGATCATTGTTTTGAGTGTCGTCTATTCACAAGTTTTCACATACTGAATCAGGTCCGGACCTAGACCTAATCCTCTGGACCTGAACCGGACCTGGACCTGAATTTTCTGTACCGGTACCCACCCCTACTAATAACATTGCAGTGTATGATACTGTATTTCTGAACACCTGAAGTCCAAAGACTAATGATGAACTATACACAAAATCCTGTCCAAGGCTCTTTGGTCAACGTCACACGATAGCTTTGCAAGCTAGTCCTAACAAAGAACAGAGTTATTCTGTCATGATTTAACGTACAATATTGTTCAAATTTGTTTTTGTTCCATTATATTATTACAGTCATTACTGGAGTAAGTTTTATCCAAGATACTGAATTCAAACTTTTTTTACTTACAGTTTACTACTCATAATTCAATTGTACAACACAAAAAGTTAATTTAATTATGTAAAACAATTAAGTGCTCTGGGTTTTCCTGCCTGAAAGCAGTGTTTTTTGCTCTAACTGATTAATTAAATCACAATTTAATTCTTCAATGATTTTTCTCTACTACTGCTGAAACCAAAACCAACCAGCTCAATGCAACAGTTCTAACATGACAACTACCAAACCCTGAAGTGCACTCACTCTTTCTAAACAGATACTACCAAAAAGTAGACAAACACCAAAGATGACAATTCTGTGACGTTGACCAAGGAAGCCAACTTTGTGTGAGAGGGAATGGTTGTACCATGGTGGCATATCTTCATTTTCTTTGCAAAATTTGCCAATTTACAATGTAAATACCATTCTCATGCTCTTAAATGCATGTTGACTTTGTTGGAAGTCTACAAATTGCTAAGAAACAAATTAAAGAACAATGGTCAAAAGACAAAAGTCCCATACATAAATAAGTCTTCTTGATTTATATAACACCTTAATATAAAACAAAGCAAATCATTTTTGATAGAGCCAACATACTCCCAGATTTACACAGTCTGTTTTTGCTTGTCTTGACACAACTCGTTGATTTGGGTTTAAAAGATCAAATTTGGCCAGCTTGAGAAATGTTCTCTCTCCATATGCCAAGCATATTACTCAAGCAACTGGATATGATGTTGGAAACGGTCAGACTTTTCAGACAGCGTCCACTATCTTTGTCAGTGACACTGAGGTGATCTGGAAGAAGCTGGTCTTTTATACCCTAACTATGAATGAATTCTCTCTCCATGTTTCTATCACAAGGTTGCTACATTCTACTCCTTAATCTGCAACATTTTTAAGAAATTAAAATAAAAACAAACATGGTTACAACCAGTCTCTTCTCGGCAACCCTTCAGACATGCCTTAAATACTTAGCCTCAACTTGCAACTGTGACAGTGTCCCTGAATGTACTGTACAACGTCAATGGTATAGATGTATAAATATATGTAAAAAAACAACAACAACATAACTATGTGTATATTGATGTATGCAATGTCCTCTATCTATTGAGGAAAGTATGTTGTATTTGTGCATCCCCTTACTACAAGGACAGAGAATTAGCGGAGAAGGTTTTTGTGAAGAGCGGTGAATTGATTGTGGAGTTACGCTAGGACCTGCAAGGGGGCGTTATTGTATGGTGTCCTGTGCCTTTCTCTGTACGCAAGTGTTGTGGAATCTAACGTTATTCACTTACATACAAAATGTATATGAGGAGTCAAAAGAAGACAGGTTTTGGTTCTCGCCAATTTTCTTAGTTGTTTCTTGGATTCATGTTGGAAAGGCCCAGAAACAGATTCATGGTATAAGAATGTGTGCCCTCAGCTAAATCCAAATACATGTACTGCCTGTTCCCTGAGAGAAGTAGGTGCGTGAGTGTGAGTATACTGGTACAATGAGGCAAGTTTCCCCTATTAGAGGTCGTTGGATTGTCGATTACCTGTACACAGAGTCAGAGTCATAGTCATACGGTGTATTACAGCACCGTTGGGGTTATACCGCCCCTTACACAGTGAGTCCAAATCCTCCTTTTAAAGGCAAAGAATGGAGGTCTGAGGGAAGCTTATAAGATTGTGGAAATAAGGAGACAGAATTCTAGCAGCTATATAATTTGTTTTTTATGACTAAGTGTCACGGTCATTCTGTAATAGAAGGGGGTATATTGTTGCAAATGTAAACATCACAGAAGAAAGTATTCCAATAAGATTACTACTCAAACCCTACCGTATGAACCTTTAATGCTGGTATTTTCACTGATTTGTGCAGATTGTGTGTAGAAGATGTAAGTAGCGAGAGATCAGGCTTGTTTGGACGGATTCTGGTTGGCATTAGGTCTGAATGTATCATGACAACATTGTTTGCAAGTTGTTTCATTTTAGCACAACTGTTATAACTTATTGCTGATAGATTAATAGATGGAAATGATGTATGCTTCCTAATAATATTATCACTCTGCTGTTTCATTACTGCTGGTGGTATCAAACCACTGTTTTACAACCTTAAGATGGTATCACACAGTAGTTTTCCTTTCTTTCTTTCATAGTGCCACAGTGCTACTTTCATGGGCTTTTGAATTATGATCAGTATAGGTTGTGAACTCAACTTGCTTAAATTGTAAGTCTTTTGCTATCTCGGTTGTTCATATAGTAGAAAACATTGTACAAGTGAAACATGACAGTGAATTTTTATATGATTATTTGCGCTCGAGTTTTTGCCCTTTTTTTGAAAGAGGGTCAATCCCAACACGAGAGGTTAGCTTGTCTTTCAGTCAGATATTTGTATTCTTGAGTATTAACATTGACACGTGGTTAAGATATAATTTATGTTTTGTGTATTGTTTTGTATATTCATATTTGTGCGAATGAGCTCTCATGGCTCTATAATCATAGTAGAATTCTGCTGAAGACAACATGCTGAACTCCTTGTTGGCTTTGTTTAATCTGGTGGGCACAGGTTTTTGTTGTTTAGGCATTGCTTCTACTTTCAGAATGACTTTTTCAACTTGTATTTTGCACATGTAGACTAACAAAGTTTATTTATTACAATTTGTGTTCTAAATTCATATCAATTCAATGAAATGCTTCAATTTCACAACTTTGTTTATTGCCGAATTGTAAAAAAATGATCCTATAAGTTGATATTTTTATTCACAGAATAGGAAATGATTTCAAAAGCTCACTTACATTTAGCACAGTATGATGTTGCTTGGATATTTGGGCACGAGTTTTCTTGGTTATTTTTGAAAGGGACAAACTAGATGCTTTCAAAAGTTACCAAGTTTCTTTGCAATTCTTGATGAAAAAAAAAGTTCATCAGATATAGGCAAAGCCAGTAAGGAGGTATTAGCTGAACAATTTTATTTTATCAGTAACTGTAATATTTGTTATTATTATTATTATTATAACACATGTATAATATATCCTTGTGTAACATTTGTAGCTAAGCTAACTTATGTTAGTTTATTTGAAAGTGCCATGGGTAAATGATTTTTAACGTCCTTTGCAAAAAGGCAAAAGTGAGCATTGATATTGGAAGACCAAAATAGTACGTAGCTAGCACATACTGTAATAGAAGATAGGAAATGTGCAGAAAATATCAAATGATAAAAAAATTATTTTAGTGACTAAAGTAGGCGTTGGATGTGAAAAAGGATGACAATCGTGGAGGCAGGTGGCCTGTAATGCCGTAACCGGCCACAAGGGGGAGCTATTGACTTTCGTACGCATATGATCTTATAAGGACAAGTTTTAACTCAAGTTATGAATTTTCTGGTGCAAACCTGGACATTTAAGGACTGTCTACGTATCACTTTCCCACATGAACCATTCCCTTTATTGAATTCGTAATTATTGAACTTAAAGTAACCAAAATCCCAGCTTATTATGATTTACTGTTCTGCTGGAAATGTCTTGAAATTCCCAAGCTTATATCGTATTCCTCTTCCCGTTTCTATATTATTACGTTCAGCCTATAGAGCTTAAGTTCTAGCTTTTACTTCTTTCCTGTTTTTTTTTATAGTTTTTTCGTTTCAAGACACAGTTAAACACTTAGTCCTCAAATATCCAGGTCTGTGACAGTTGTGAATGATTTAGGACTTTTAAAACTTTGATTGTACATTGTAGCGATATTATTATTATTTTGTTAGACTAAACCCATGTTGTTAGATAGAGTAGCTTTTGTACCTGTATGTATGACTGTTCAGATCGTTATATTTGTACACTCACCGTGTCGTGTCTGTTTTTGTATGTTACAACACGTCCTCATCGACGTGCAAGTGCAAATAAACATCTTTGCACTTGAGGGGTGTTTTGTCTCTTTCTTGGGAATGTATTAGTAACTGCACTTATAGTCTTTCAAACCTGTTCTTGAGCCTTTAGGCAGAGTAGGCAAGGGGCATATGGTATGGTCTCTGAAGTATATTAACTCACATATTCAAAATGTAACTAAAAGTGTATGGACATACTAATATCTATTTTTTTTTAAAGGTGAGACATATCTTCTATAATCTTGTAAGAAAAGCAGTTAGCTACATGCAACAGTGCAATGCAGCTTTACTACAGCTCACGTATTTTAGCCAAGCAGACCAGGTCACCCCTACTCTTATCGATAAGCATGTTGGGTTCTTATATGTTTGAGGCTTATGCCATGCCTAAAGGTTGCCAGCTTTACGTCACCATCCAAAAAGACAAAAGCAATCCCTTACATGTCCGAGCTGGACCCCAACCCTAGGATCCAACTTCAGCCTTCGGATCAACAGAATTCGATCCATATGACCAAGCAGTGGGGTTGCGTTACCACTTGTGCCACGGGAACATACCACAGTTGTAAGTGCATCCTTTATCTTGCTACTGAATATAATCTCCAGGCAGATTTACCAGCGGCATACAAATGTAAGATAGTATCAACCAGAGCTGTCTCCAGCTTTAAATTTATTCGTCCCTCTTATTGATTGGGAGCCAATGTTGTTGATTTTCCTTGCAAAATCTGTCATTTAAGCTTACAAAAACCCATTTCCAACGATTTTATGTACTGAAGTTCAGATTTTTGGGACAGATGGGGTGAAATTTTTTCTGTCCCAACGAGCAAATTTCTGTCCCAGGACAGAGGGACAGGTCCTGGAGAATCCCCTGATATCAACATTGGCCAAGAAGTTTTGTATGTAAAATGCATTTAGGTTTGTGGGGATTTGATTTCGCGGTAGCGGGAAAAAAAACTTTGCAATGGTTTTAAGTTTGTGGTAGCACCATGCTCTGTAGTCTCTTACTGCCATGAAAAAGTGTTCAGTGGTTTTAATTTTGTGGTAAAGCGGACACCGCGGAAACCGCGAAAATTAAGCCACTGCGAAAGTTTCTGCATTTACAGTATTGCCGCATCAACATTGACCAAGAAGTGTCCAAAAGCCACCGGTAAATCTGCCTGGAGATTTAAAGTAAATACCATTTCCACTGGAGTACATCATAATCAACCTTGTGCCTTTGTTGAAGGCAATTTATTGCAGGGAAAGTGGATTGGTCTCCTATGGCGACTAGTACACAAAATGTAACCCAGTGATCGGTGTTTTGAGTACAACAAAGGGAATGGCCAGGTACAATGTCTTATGGGTGGTGGTTTTATGATTGTCTCTGCAATTCCCTTCCAACTTGAAGTTCAGTGTAGTTTGTTTTCTACATTGTATGTTCCTCTTTTCTTCCAAGCTGTTGCTGTTATCCTTGTTATCAACTTGATGGAAATTTTTCCCCAGTTTCAAACAACCCATACCGGGCACCTCTATATCGTGATACATCCCTCAAACATGCTGCAATTTTCGGGGAAAATTGTTTCATCCTTGATGTGCATGAATAATAAGTCACGTAACAGCTGTTGAACGCAGTGTTTGAAGGACAACAATACGGGTTGTTAAGGGCAGGACAATATAATTCCAGGGATGTTTCTAAACCCCGTGTTCTGAATCTTCAATTTTGTGGTGGAGACATACACATGCATTTGGTGGTTTTGAATCACAAATTTGGACTTACTGTATCTTTGGACTTCGTTGTGACCAACAGGAAGATGTAACACTAGTTCACCTTTATTCGTTGGGTAACCTATATCTTAAACTGTTATTTTGAAACTATTTCAATTTGAAATGACCATCCGTCGACTTGATGTCCCTAAATACATTTTTCCAAATTTCTAAATACAATGGATATATGTTACCCCGCAGATAAAGGTTGACAAGCCTTACTAGGGACAAATATGTACAAAAGAGTCATCAGAATTCAGTCAATGTGAAATTGTTTTATTCAAACTCAGTAGATGTGGTCATTCCAAGCATAGAGGCAACAAAGAAATGTTACACTACATAGAAGAAGCTCTGCACTTAGATATAAGCTTTCATAGAACAGTTATTGTACATTTGTTCACAAGTAAATGTACATGTAAATCGAGTCCTCTGCTATTGCTACATGTTACCCTTTTACAATGCCAGCTTCTTACATATATTGTAGAGACATAATACATTTGAGAGAAAGCTTCCCAATGTATTCTTGTACAACAATTTCTGATTTGTAACTGGATCTTCCTCTACAAATGTTACTTTACAGCAGATGACTGCTTGCCCATGTAGAAAACACTACGATCTTGAAGCCCAACATTTGCATGGAGAGTCTAGTTTTAAGGCACATTGCATTTCCTTGAATCCATGGTACATCCAGAGAGCTTCATATCTTAGTGCAGAGCACATCTAAGGCACATGTTACACACAACCACCACAAGAGTAAAGATATTAAATCTTGATAAAAATCATGATTGACTTTTTCCACTGACCTACACAAGAGATGGGATGATTAAATTTTCCAAACGATTATTATACAAACAGAGCATAATACAACAATGAGTGGGGAAAAAAAGTTTATTTTGACAATGACAAGGAACTAACAAAAGGATATTTACATATCTCCTGTAAATTCCATCATCGTTGACAAATGTATCAACTTCCGTACACAAAATACATCCCTTACTGCAAGGCATTTGGGCCAATTCAAATCATAACTTGGTTCTTGGCAAAGAAACAAAAAACAAGCAACTATCAGTTCTGTCTCAATAACCCTGGTTATACATAGTGATTTATGTATCAGGTTGTGACCAACCAATGCCTATCACATACTGATGTTACCGTTAACCATCATGCCAAGTTGTTTTTATAGTCTATTCAGCTCAAGAACCCAAGAAACGATTTATCGAGGCCAAGTTGCACACTCAAGGAAAGGGGGTCATCATTTTGGGTATGTTTGCATCATTATTGGGCTACTTAGATTCTGATAATCCATTGTTTTAAAAAGGATAACACGTTGTGTATGGCCTTCTCAAAACAAACGATTCTGGAATCGTTGTAGCGGCATTTTCAGCACAAAAAAATAAAATTTTACTGTCTTCCTAACAAAATATGTAGACAAATTGTCACTTCAAAAACTATAACTATTGGTAGCGTGAAACAGGAATTGAATGTTGCATTATTCAAGTAGTAGGAGATAATATTTGTAAGATTCGTGATTAAAGATCTTTTTGTGGCTCCACAACTCACACTTTTTGTACAACTCAACAAAACTTAAAATTTATCATGGAAAAATAGTTTGCAGGTCTACTATCAAAACAAGAACTGTCTTCACTTACTAGCTTGTTCATTAAGATTTGGATGGGAAATTTTACACTTTGGAAAAGTATCTTTCCTATGTCATTTCAGTTGATATTCGAGCACTCGTATTTTTTTTATAAATCTTACAAAATCTATCTCTATACCTTGAACAACAAACTTGGAAACCTTCATTTGCATAGCAAGATGTCAGACACAGGAAGAATCTCAACAATATCAGGGGCATATCAGTAAGAATTTTTTCATGAAATAAAACTAATTCCTAAAAACAACTGGAAATTCTTGAAATTGTTCACATCAGACATTAACGAGTAGATATATTGAACATTGTTTTCCTCTTGTGTTTTACAAGCATTGCCCTAAGTTTTGCCCACTTTTCTCTGAAGGCAAAATGTGTCCATAATACGGTAACAAACTGCCAGTAATTTGCATTTTTGGGCTCAAATTCAAAGAAATGCAACCTCCAATTTATTTTTCTGGCCAGTATTTAAGCTAGCTCCAATATTTTTTCCAACCGTTTTAACAAACCCAGGATATATTCTGGAATAGCCAATATTTTTTGTCCATCATAAGCAATGAAGTTTCATTTCACATCAGACAATTGATAATCCAACGAAATTTTATTGCATGATGGACACTGGCTGATATCTTGTGTCTGTATACAAATCTTGAGGGATGACCTTAACCGTCTTCATGATGCCTAACCATGAAACCAATACTGTGACAGAATTTGGTGCCACATGGCTACTTCAGCACGAAGAAGGTCAAAACACTAGGGATCACAATGCGTTCAATATATCTAGCACTTCTGCACGTCTGTTCTCTTTGTAGTTTTCAAATATACACACAGGATTCTGGAGGCTGAGAACGACGTTGTTACTACGGTTTCCTGAAGGTTGTTAGCGGGGAATGTCGTCTCCAGAGATCTCGTTGGCTGCTGCGGTGGTCGCTGGTTATTCGCGGACCATGGAGCCGCCTGCTGGCACATCCTCCAGTTCCTGTAACGTAAGAATGGCAATGAAATACCCTGTGAATTGTGTTTCATCAGGTTGGTACGTCACTGAATAAAGAGACTCTACTTTTTACACAATCATTGCTTTATTCTCACCATCGTTTTTGTGACCGTCTGTCACCTTCTTCAGGGCAATTCTGACTGGTTTACATTGTACTACAGGACAGGTGTCGCTGCTCACAGTTCAGATGTGGTCACAAAACATAAAGTCAGAATTGCCCTGAAGAACATGACAGACGGTCACCGAAACGTTGAGGAGAATAAAGCAATGGTTGCTGTTATTGAATTTAGAATACATTAATTTTATGTGTAATGTACACGTTCATTGTTAAAGTTTGCCGTTTAAGGCCGAATTCCACATGGTATATCATACATTATGAATGGCCTGTCAGGTTAGTGGCCTACCTGACTCATAACCTTAACTGTTGCCACAACAAACAATGGGAACTTTGTGCCTGGCAAATTGCACATCATTTCTATTATTCATGCTGTGTAATGTGTCTTCCAGATCCATTCATCAAACTATTCCTATCACTAGTCCACATGTACATGTTTAATAGTAGCCTCATTTCAAAACTACATGCATGCATGTGAAACACTAGTTCACCCTTAACCAGGGGGTAACCTATATCTGTTGCTTTAAAAAACAGGATATGAAGTTGACTGACAGTGGTTTCAAACTGAAATGTTTTGAAAGTATTGCAATTTGACACCACTGTTCACCTACTTGATATCCCTTAATACCCAGTTTCTTAAAAACAATGGATATAGGTTACCCCACAGATAAAGGTGAACAAGCAGTACCGGCACATGGATTTGATCCTAGTTTATGACTATGGACTTATCTATATTTCATGGCAGTAATGCATTTGCAGTCATTAAACAACTTTCTCTTGTACTTCATTTATTCATGAAGGCATTTTTGCCAACAATACATGGTTCAATGTCACAAACACAGGAATATCATAGTCTCCTTTGCAGACATGTAGGACTGCTGGCTTTTATTTGATAGGGGGATGGGGGCACTGGTTCATGAATTTCAATATTGGCTAAGGTCCTTTGATGCTTCAGGAGAGGGAGTTTCCAAGGTGCGAACTTCAGAAACTCCTTCTCCCAGCATTACAGTACATTGGCCATATGTTAAAAATCACAAACCAGGGGAGGGCAGAAGCCTACATTACTTTTCGTGGGCCTCAACAGCCGCCACTAGATCGTATGAAATGTTTATATTATGCATTGATCAAGTTTAACAAAATTTAACAAGATTAACAAATCAAATGAAATGAAATTAATTATAACATGATGATTATGATATGACGTTGTAGCTTACCTGAGCCACTTGAACGATGGAGCACAGCGGACAGAACCAGGACATCAGGCAGTCCATCATAAAACTGCCCTGAAATCACAAAGCACACAACGTTAACTTACATTGGAAAATGCAAATTTTATGTACATTCATTTCAGTTCTACAATTTAATCTTTGATTACTTTGTTTGTCAAGTGCCTACGTGTCTACTTGATACAACATCTACTATTATACGTTTATGAAGGTTAGACATCCAGGTTAACAATATTTAGATACAATTCAATCTCTACAACTGGATAAAAAGTGTGATGGATGTCCGGAAGTAAATATCCATTTTTTTATCCAGTTGTAGAGATTGAATTGTATCTAAACATCTACTATCATAATTCCGCCAGGTCAGAATCATATATCTAGTTAGGACTGAGGTACCATCCAATTACTGCCAGGCTCGCCCTGAACAAATAGTAATCAGGTGGCACCTAGGCCGAACCCAAAAGAACATATCTAAAGAGACCTCCAGTACAACATCCCCCAGTATAATGCACTCTGCTCATACCTCGGGATGCTGAACAAGAGATACTCTCAAACTCACATTTTCAAAGTGGCGGAATTATGTAACAGGAAAACTATAATCTGAGATTAAAGTTTGTTTAATACAGGAGTTTCAAAACAATTGCATCTTAGCTTCATTGATCTTGTAGATGTTGACAGTGGTCATTGAAAGTTTGATCTGTGTATACCTTTGTGTTAGAAGGAAGTTAAGCAATGTACTTTGTCTAAGATTCATGTTCGGACAAATGAATACCCTTCAAGTTCAAGTTGCCAAGCACCTGTCACCTAACACTGTGCACTTCTTAAGATCTTAAGGTCTATCCCCTGGGTTTCATTCCAAACACGGAGTGACTGCATAACAACATGTCAGTTTTGTCTCCTACAGGTGCAAAGTCAGGTGTGACAAGAAAAGACTGTTGAAAACAAGGTGCATTTTGTACCACTGTATCTTCTTCAGTGATAATCTGTTGATTTGGTATTCGACTAAGCTAACAGCATCCTTGCTAGACACCTACATGTAAATTATTGAGTGCGTATTAGTCTCTTTGGGACTACTCCAATGGCCAGGTACATGAATATGAGAATATTTGCAAACTCATGTCTGAAGGCTTAGCTAAGTAGTAAGGGAACACACACACAAATATGAAAACATGAAAAGGTTAAAAGAGTAGTCTACAACTATATACTTAATCTATATTAATTTCTATGTACATTACTGCATGGGGGGTTGAATGGTATCAATAAAAACTCATGGGACATCTTTCTGACATGTCTGATATCAAACAAAACATTCGGCTGTTGTCAAGGGTGTGTCTACTTTTCATAAACCATATATCTTGTCATAGACACATTTTGATTAGGGGACAGCTGCGAAATGTACGTTACTGTCAAATACACAAAATGTGCGGGGAAAAAATCAAGATGATATTCATGGATACACAAAATGGGCAATGTCTACTATGCATCATAGCACAAAATGTCGCTGACTGATAGGACTACATATACCCTTTTATAGTTTGTGAAATTGACCCTGAATAATCGTCAAAATGGCCGATCTTTCATGTGAGGGCGCAGACTATTGTTCGACCTGACATGTAAATTGCCATTGATAAATAATGAATCAGGCAGTTTCCAGATAATTTTACCACAAATGGGACATCCAAGAATTCTCAAAAAATTTGCATGGCACAGATCTGTGATGGCAAAAGTTGGCTGGCATTTCTTAAACTATGAGCACACTCTCTTAAAGTGTAACATTGCCTTGAAAATCACCTTAGGTTCAACCTACATTTGTGTACATGTAACATTATTTAGGGAATTACATCGTCATTTAGTTGTTTCATAAACTTACTTTTATTTATACAACTCACCGTTTTGAAACATAGACTATTGAAGACATTGTTATCTCTATGTACAATGTCATGAGTGTAAATATGAATCAACCATCCTCTTTATCTACTTTGCCCTCCACCAACCCTGTCAGACAATAGAACATGACTTATCGAGCAAGGTCAAACTCCTGACCTTCACCATGGCAACAGGAACATCTTTTGTCGTCATTGAGACAGCCCCTGGGCTACAGACGCTAAAATAGATACTAAATGAGTTGTCGCTAGAGTAGAGGAGCAAGACATTAGAGTTTTGCCCTTTTTTGACACCAAAGTCAAGTCTTCGTGAGGGTAACTCAATTTGAATACTAACGTTAACGGGAGGGGGCCATACTTCGACAGCCGTTCTAAGTGGATGCGCATGGCTTTTGTCAATGTACATTTTACAGTGAACTCATCAAAAACAAGTTAAGATCTTGTATGCATCCATATAACTGTTATTGAAGCTGTACAGATATATATTTAATTTAACGGTAGCGTTCCGCGCTGTACTTTGACAGCGCACGAAACTTACGGCAGGTTTTCGGCTTGCGTCCTAGCAGAACGTTCCAACACAAAAAAGGGGTCCAAACTCCGACATAGTAACAACCAGACCATCGCCGTGCATTTTTAAACAACTTATGCAAATAGAATAGCACTTAAAGTCTTCATTATAATTTTTTTGTACCAAATATGGGTCATATTTTGTATTACGCGACTTATTCAAATACGGTGTGTTAAAATGTTTACCTTTCACGGTGAGACCAACTTGCCGCAAAACGGCGGCACACTGTTTACATAGATTGTGATGGCATTTTCGCTTTTCGGCTTCCTTGATTGCCTTTTCATCCTGTCTTTTGGCTGCAGCAATGGCTACAGGATTTTTTTAGTCGGTAGGGATCGATTTTTCTTGAATGTTTGTCGCTCTACGGACGGGTTGACTGAGTTCAACGTGTTGAGCATCGCTCGGCTGCCGGCGTGCGTGATCGTAAAATGGCGGGGCCCCGACTGTGTGAACGTTGTGGCATCATTTTAGCTCCGTTTATCCAACCCAGTTAAAGGCAAAACAGAACACAGGTATTATTTTTCTGAAGGCTAATAAACATCATTTCTATGTATGGTGGTATTTTTTCACATGTCATATTTTGCGAAGAATAATTCAAGAGTTTCCCGGGCCATGGTCTCGATACGTTCGCTCGTCAACTTGCACGGAAGGCGTCAAACTTGTGCAAGTTTTTCAATCGTTATCTGTGGGACTTGCTAACTTCGACACATACCCCGCCTTTGTAGTTATTTACAACAAGGTTTAGTCTACAGCTAGTGTACTTCTCATGTGCAGGCATCTATGCATTTCTCCGCAACAATAATTTTTTTAAACCTGACGAAGTTTGGACCCCTGTCTAAGTATGGCCCCCTCCCGTTAACATTAACTTTTCTATTCTGAAAAAGCTAGCTTCAAAGGTTAAAGTTCAACCAAGTTCTGATGCAGTCTGTATGATTTGCCCTAAGGTACCGAGAGCACAATTGACAATTATATCAAACTTAATCAAGGGTAAATTATGGCTGTTTTACCCGCCAACGCAAGGTGTGGCCATGCATGGTTGCCTAAGGGCTTTTGTATCTCTGCATAACAACAGGGTATTGACATTGTGGGCATAAATGTTGTTATTTAGATTTCTTAAAGTGACTTAAAGTTTTTGAATTGTTAAGAGTGAGGTTGCTTATTCTATAACAGGATTTATTTGTCATATTATAATAATATGACAAATACTGAAGAGTGTGCAATGTATTTTCCCTTGGGATTAACATAAGAGCTGTTTATTCTTGTTATCTCAACAACAAAAACAACTTTCAATAGAGCTTTAATGAGGTTATCTATGTTTATTCTTTACCTCACCAAAACAAATTCTTCAGTGATGAGGAAAGCATACATAGTCTCTACCAGGCTCCACATTTTTCTGGAATGATAGTTAAAATTTGGTAACGTGCCATAGGTCACCAACTGTACTTTTTTGCCGGCTAACCCTCTGGTATATTACAGGCTGTGTCTATTTGGCCGATTTCTACTATTTTTCTAGGGACATACGGAGCCTGTTAGAGGCTAAATCAGACACTGGATGTGTGAAAAAAGTATAAATTCTGAATCACCTTTTCAGAAAAAGTCAAAATTGCCCAAGAAGACCACTTGGGGCCAATGAAGTATGGTCTGTGTAGACAGGTTGTCTTTAGATGGTGAGTATTCTCAATACTTAATGTGTCAGTGGGAAAAATTATCTTAGTCCACCAAAAAGTGATTGCCCAGGTGGTCCTAGTGTAGAGGTGGTCACCAGTACAGGTTTGACTTGCCTTTTTGCAGACAAATATGTGCACATACATTGTGTGCTAAGCCAACAAATTCTGGTAAAACTCTCTCAGAATTTTCACCATTTTCTACTATTTTTTCAGCACACAGAAAAGTCTGGTGGTGTCTAATATAACAAAACACCCTCACAAGAGGGTGTGCATTAGGCATTAAGGTGTGCAGGAATTTCCTCTGACCGGAGAAAGAATCAGCTGGACGGGGCAAACATGTTCCGTTGCATTTTTGGGTGTGGTCGTTGTTTATGCAAAACAGAACGGTTGGTCTGGGTGCAATTGCAGTTTCCCACGTCCCCCCCAAAAGAGGCAACAACTTAAGCTTCTAATTGTAGACTTATAAGATGAACATTTTACACTGTTATATAGTGCCATTCATTGACATAGCAAAGCTTTTTGTTGAGCAATTCAATGTTCTCTTAGGGCTTCTCTGCACACCTTGAAAACAAAATGGATGGCACATGTACCTAATAGTCATTTGAGCTTAAGCTATAGACTACTAAATACAGTCAAACCTATACAAGCGACCACTTAATAATAAGAACCATATGCATCTAGCCAATGTGACCACTTTTTGAAACTCTTTTAGATACTTTTTCCCATTGGCACAAGCATTAACAATCCTGTCTGTAGTGACCACCTGTTCATAAAGATCATATTCTATCAGTCCCCTGAGCAGTTTTCTTGTGCAATTTTGTTTGTATACTCAACAATGTTTCAAAAGAATTTGTAGGTGACTGTTTGGTTGATTGATTGAACTGTCGTAAGTGTTCTTTAATCTCTCATATTTCGATATGTGAAACATTAATTTCTGTCCAGATTTGCAAGAGACCCTAGGCATCGAAAGAAAAGCAACTCTAATTGAAGTTACACAAAACCTTACAGTTTGTCTATCACTGCTCAGTCCCTCTGGATCAGTCCATTGTCACTGTGTGTTCATTAACGGAGTCTATACAGGTTAACATGCCTAAGTTGACTCTGTAATGCTTCGGTTACAGTGGACATGACAACAGTCTCCAAAACAGTGTCAGGTTCTCCCTGGGGCCATTATACACTGTCACAAGGACAATTTGGCATCTGATGAAATATGACATTATGTTAGAAAATGATGGTACCGCTTTCTTTTGTCTTTTGTAATCATGAGAAAGTTGTGCAAATTCGTTGCTCCTCTTGTTCTGCTTTTTACTGTCGTCTGGCCTTGATGAAATTCCCCTGTGCGTATCATCAGCTTTTATTTGTGTTATCAAGAAATTTTCACCATTTTTTAAATGAAATTTTTTTCTTTAAAATCAAAAATTTGTTTACACAATGCGATGCTACAATGACATATTCAGTTGTTGTAATTTTTGAATTTTTGTAAAAGCATATTTTACATTCCAGAGCAACAATCTAAGCAACAGAATTGAAATAAGTAAAACATTTCCTTATTAGCCAACAGGTGTCAACACGGAATATAATTATTTCTATTCCATTCTTCTCTGCACGTTTTCAATCCGAAAAACATCCCAAACTGTGTACACTATACGTTCTGTACCGTGCCAAACCAAAAGCGTGACATTTGCTGTATAAATAACATGAACACAGGGGACATTGCGGGTTGCCATACAGTGTACATATTGACCTGACGACGGTACACAAAGGTGTCGTGGTTGGAGGCCACGTCTGTGCACGGTGGAGCTAGAGTCGCTCGGTCGTGAGGAACACCTATAGTTTCCTTTGTCGGACAGGTGGATCAAGTTTCCCTTTCTTTGGAGGGACTAACCCTGTGCTAATCGCTAGATCAGCTGGAAATGTCATGGAATCTGGGGGTTAGGTTTTCCCTGGGGTTTCGTAGCCCAATTTCGCTTGGTCAAAAGGACATAAAAAATTTCCCCAAAGTACTGAAAAAAGCTACTGAGGAGAACCACAATCGCAATTTAAGTAGATGTAACCAACAACTGATAATGAGTTGTTTTAGCCGAAACAAACTTTTGACTATAGAAGGCTACCGTCATAGTTTGCTATCACGGTAGCCTATAGCATGAGATACGCTGCAATGTTGGTCGAAAACGCTCAAATTAACTAAGTAAACAAAACCCCTTGTCTTTGCCAATTTCTAGCCATTATTTTTTCCCCGAAAGGAGTTTCGAAATGACTGAGTCTTAGCCATGCTGTTACCAGTATCTACAGGTTGTTAAAGACCTTCAAATTGGTGACCGACACACCTATAAACTGGGGGCCATTGCAGCCGCAAACCATGGTGGATGATGATGATGATGATCAATGACCCTTCTGATGTTGAAATACGATTCTACGCAGTTGTCGGCTTCTTTGTTTAGTAGATTCCATCGCATTCTCGTGGCACGTTGATTACCCAGAAGACATTTGTCCAAGATTAAACTTCAAAATTTGCTCAAATGCAGCTGCATGGGCCTTTATGTTTCCGGCCAACATACTGAACTGTACCCAACTTTTCTGTTCAGTCCCAGGACTATGAGATTGAGAGTTGTAAAATAATATTTCAACAAGAGAAAGACGCCTAACTGAGCCAAAACTATGGTGCCTGAAGGTATATCATCACGTGTGGCATGTGTCCAATACCCGTTGCCAGTGCGTTCCATCGTCCTTTTTAACACTTTGTTACATCGATAGCGTCATCTTGCCACACAAACAGTCGAAAAACCACGTGAAAATAACGTTTTGGTCTTAGCCCGCGAAAATTTTGACATGTTACTTTGCAGGTGTTTAGATATACTGCCTCTGGGGACTTGTAACAGCCCTCTTATTAGCGTCGCTTCTCCCACTCGTGTATGCAAACTATTTGATATAAACATACCTATCCGTCTTACTACACAAAGCCGCAAGGGGAGTGTTCTTTCCTTGGGAAAGTTTGTCCGATGGCCCTAATGTTTTGAATAGAAAATTCTCGAAACTTCGAGCGATTCGAAGGCGACACCGCTAATACGACCCCGAACTTTTTAAGGACTACAAATTATTTTACCAAAATTGTATGGCGTTCTTGAAATGCGAGACTACGTATACAGTACGCTAGGCAGTTTCCGTTTTTTTCAATGATTGCGTTTTCATTTCTATCATTTCAGCCACCGTGTCAATAGAACACAACCATCGGGGAAAGAAAGCAAAATCAGCAAAACGTAATGTCCAAACCCAGACCCCTGTTTAAACTTCTCTAAGATGGTCCTTGACACACAACTCTGGCGCCTTTCAATGCCACCCGGGAGCCGGTGCTACCCACCTAACAACTTCCATGGATACCGCCCTTAAAATTGGATTTTGTGCCAATTTGCGTTCTCACAACCCCCGGCCTCGCGGTTTCCAAAACTCCCAAATCCGAGGATTACGTTCGCGCTTTGTAGTTTTCTAAAACACCCCTTTCTTTGTCAGAGAAGGAAAGTCTTTTCTTACCAAGCATTGTTACCGGAATGCTGCTACAATATAGTATTTTTTGTTTACAGTCTTTATCATACGTGGTAAGTAAAATCCAGCGTGAGATGTCATTTTATTTCCTTCCCTTGGGACTTGGTAGGTCAATATTTGCCAACTTTACGCGTATATTTACTACAGCAATTCACTTTTCCCTTGAGTACCGCGTTGTTTGATTTGCACTCAATCGTTCGAGCATGACTGCGCAATGATGCTGTATGATTAACAAGGCTTGGTTGTCAGAATAAACATGGATACAAATTTGTGTATTATGCAGAGGTATGATGTGTGCTGCATTGTACATGTGTCGGAATCTGAAATACGACAGAGTATTTTTGGATCAAGATTGCTCCTAGGCTAGTCCAACATGTACTGGAAGGCAAAATCTCAAATTTCTCCTCTCCTTTCTCTTGTTTTCCTTCTTCCCGTGCGTATTATGCAGAACTAACGAATGAAAATATGCCAATCCTCCACCCACCCACCCAATAAAAGGGTAGAAAATCGTTACAATTTTTGCCTGCCTATGTTAGTATCACTTTAGACCTTGAGGCGTATGTTGATTCTTTTCATTTGAGGGCTTACTTCCTCTCTTACTATCTACAATCTATTTCACAATACGATCATAATTCCACTGAAATATTCAAGTGGTATGATCGTTTTAATTTAAGAACAAGACATGTACCTCAGAGAAGGGAAGGGGGACGTTAACATGTGTGCCAACAACGTTGGAGACTTTCTTTCAGCCCACACCTGACAGTATGCAAACATTAACATACTTATCGCCCACCACTTGACCCACCCAAATTCTACACTTCCTCATGAAAAAAGAGCGACATTTCAAGTCACCCGCTGTTCACAAGAAACTTGGATGAAGTCTTGCAGTTTCCATAGCTCGACCATGTGACACCACGGCAACGAAAAAAAATCTAAGACTTATTTTAAAGAAAGGACGCGAGTTAATTCTATTAAGAAACCGTCTACCGTGCAAGATTTAGTGCCGAAATGCCTCGAGGATTGTTTTCAAATTCGGAGTCCCCATGGCAAAGAAGGCGACTTGTATGCCAGCCTCAGAAAGAAAAGGACGTATAAATGTGTAAAGTTTTTTTCCTGCAAAGAAATCGATTTCTTTTGTTCCGAATTCCAGCAAGGAAAGAGGAACTCGTCAGATAGCTAGCTAATTACAGGTTACATAATAAAGGCCTGCTGACGTGTATTATAATTACTTGGAAACCACTTCCCCAACAGACAACTCGATTTTCCCAAGAGCAAACAAAGTAAGCAGGCGGACATCTCAAACAATGAAGAAGGATGAAGCATTTTCACCCCTGAGTGGTTCTTAATTATTCAGAAGGTTGTTTGTGGCTGTCTTTCGTTTTCTCTTCAGTAAAGTGGAGACCGGACTTGTTTTGTTGTTATCTTCTAACAACCAAATGTTTAGTAATGCTCCAAGCAAACGCATTTCGTTCACTATTTCTACACGTCTGTTAGATCGCACAAAAGAGCGAAAAGAATACAATTCCTCAACGTTTGCCAAGTTGTGTTGGTTTTGAAATGGAAAAAAAAAAAAGATACGGTGGTATTGAAAAGAGAAACTCCGCATCTTTTACGTCTTTGTAGCATAATATTTAGTTACCTTCGCGTTTCTGTTTGTACTTTTTAGAGCACGTTAAACGGTACAACAGCTTCTCGCTGCGTGTCCGACATGCAAGACCCGTTTCTTCTCTCTCAAAAGCAAGACGACCACGAAGGAATTTGAAGACTTTTTTTCTAGCAAAACTTTCGTTCCTAAAACGACAGGGAAGCGACAACGACTACTTCCGCTAAACAGAAGGTCGCCCGCATAATCCGCCCCAAACTTAAACAGACGAAAAAAACCTGTTGGATCTGTTTTGGGGCCTGCATAAAAGAATTCAACATGGCTCGAACAAATCAATAAATACGTGGGCGTTACTGGACAAAAAAAACAAGTTCTCTTTTCTTCGTTTTCTTAACACTAACTAAAACATCCATTTCCTTACCTCTATTCCCTTGAGCTCTCTTGTCTTTTCCCTGGTTTTGGCCATGAAGTATATGCCGATGCAGCCCAGCATGGAGACGATCGCGCAGGGCACGCACCCGCCGACTCCCGCCTTCTCGGCATTCTGGCCGGCCGTCACACAGGGCACGAAGTAGGTGATGATGCAAATCCCGAAGTTGTTGAAGCAACCGAAGAGACCGTTCTTCCACTCACCCATCTTGAGATGATTCTCAGTAGCTCAGAGAGTCGCGATCTGGTCAAGAAAGAAGAAAGTATGGTTGGAGTAAGACGGTGTGTTGTCTTGTCTCTGTACGTCCTGCCTAGGGCGGATACCACGACCCAACTGAGATAGGTGTAACCACCTCAGGTAACCAAGACCCCCTACCTGTGGGCCTGCTTACCTGGTGAGCATGGTGCCCCGGATGTGCCGAAGACCCAGTCATCCGTGATCGTTGGTTGCCACGGGCAACGTCCGTCCTTCAAACCCGATACGCTCTTAATGAAGCTCAGCTGAGCTGCTTGTTCTAATCTCAAAGCAGATGTGTGGATTCGATAAATGTCTTGCACATCTTTTCAAGGAGATTAGATAAAGCTCATGAGTCTAAGTGCGTCTTCCCACATAACGTGCTCACCAGGAGTCCGGTGGAGAAAAACGCACAGCTTCAGCCAAACATCTGCTTGTAGAAAGCCCAACACACAGATGTGCCTATTCTATGGTCTTCACACATGATAACATAAACCTATTGTTTTACCGCACTTCTGCTTTCATAGACGATTTTTAAAATTCGGTGCCATGTCTTAAATTCACACAATATTCTAATCTCCAATCCAATCCACCATCTTGTACAGCGCCACTATTTCCTACCACGGTCAAACACCTGCAGATTTTTCACTGGCCATTTTTTTCAGAATCGTTCTTAACTGACTGAAAACGCGGACTACCCAACGGCAAAGCGGTTATCCTGGGTTTTGTCCTCTCAGCGCTTCAGTCTATTGGAACAGAATGTAAACACCGGGACAGACAGCTGACACCGTAGCGGTACCTGCCTGGTTTGTCACGTAGCCACAGACTGAAATATTGGAACCTTCAGAAAAGGTCCTTAAGAGGTGCTATAAACTCTGTAGCCATGTCGTATCGACAAACAAAAGTAAGCTCCTTAGATAGTTTTAGACAAAGTTGCTGACTTAAATTGATGTATGTTATGTTGCGAGATCCCACGTTCGTGCGTTACAAAAGAAGACGTGCGTTTTGGTCGACCATTTTAGATTTAAAACCGCGTCAGAAAAGCACACGCTTTGTTTAGCAAACTAGTGCGATCTTTCGAACTACACGAGCTATGAACCGCTCCTTGGCTCTGTACTAAGTGGTCTGGGGTAACCTAGCTTGGTTTGAGGTAACCTAGCTTTGATCGTACAAGGCGAACGTAATCGTACACATGGGTGCAAGCTGCGCTTAAGTGTGTCCCTTTGTTCTTTAGTCGCTCTGTATTTACTGCCATATTTCTGTAACTGCAAGTGCGTTTTTCTTTTGATTCTAGTCTAGTGTGTATCATTAGCAATATTTTTCCTAACCCACGTTAAATGCAAAACTTATAAACTCTATTTTAATTTAAGGACATGAAGCCCGAACCCTTCCCTGGCGTCAGCAAAATGGAAGAAATGTCGAAACCAAACGCATACTCCATAATTTTTCATGTCGTTCAAAATAGCCCCGCCCCGTCCTTGTCCCAAGCCACTTACGTAGGACAAGTTCTTTAATAATGCATAACGTACACTCTGTCCTATCTACCAATTTTCATTGTCACGGAAATGCCAACGTAGCAAAAATGAAGTCTCCAAGCAGACGTGCCAGCTCGATGACAAAAGACGAATTTGTCCAAATAAGTTGCCATGGGATTTCAGTCAGTCTTTTGCAGTCTATCCTGACGGGCAGTTCACTCCTAGGCCTAACTCCTACCAGACTTTTATTCATAACTTCATCGTCCCCTTTTTATACTATTCTTCCAGCTAGTAGAGACTGGCAAAAAATGCTAAAAAAAGTCCTCGAGAATCGATTGTAAATTAACAGTTATGGTCGACGGCATAGGTGGCGGAATTTTGGTTGAAAGAAAAACATGTAGACACTGGTCACAGCTGCAGAATTTTCGCATCAATGTGAAAGAAATATAGAATTGTTAACGGTTACATGCCATGTACAAGTACATGATGGATAGTGATGCCGACACATGAAACCCATTACTAGATTTGCCAACGCGTAGGCACGAGTATGTATTATACCGTTGACAGACTCGACTGGATGCCGTCAAGCATGTCAGACTTTTGCCGTATCGAAATTTCAGGTCCTTCAAAACATTTCTGACAGATCTGATTGACAAGCAAACACTGAGAGAAGATATTTACTCGTGTGATGCACTCAGTACAAAAATGTTACCTGTAATGAAAGTTGAGAGTAGGCGGACAGGTAAACTCGCGGCGTTCTTCCTTGTCGGTTATTTTTGACACACCTGGTTTGGGCAATGTGGCCTCCCTTTAGTATTGACGTCACAGGGTCAAATTGCCTGAATTGTCGTGCTGTAACCTATGCTGCTCGTTTCTGTTTATCTTGCGTCATAACATGGCAACAAGGAGTAAACGCTAGCTTAGTGTTACTTACCATAAGACAATTTATTGTGCAAATGCTGTTACAGTTTAGATCCGAAAATGTTCCAAATAAGTACAAAATCATATGGTTTGCCCTAATGCCCTAAGGGAATGTGGTTTGGGCGTGAGAGTCATTGAAACGGACCGCCATGGTTACCCTTTGTTTACATCGGATAGCTTACTCTAAACAAAGATGAGAAAAGCGCGGTTAAAGAAAGGGGCGTGGTCGTAACGCTACTCTAATAGCCTGGGTTCTATCGTTACAGGGCCAGTTTAGTCTCCAAGCAGATGTTAGGAGAGATGGGTCTTGATGTTTTTTGGCTATGGCATGGATGGAGAGGTGTCGAAAATGATTGAAATGTTAGTATTCCCTCCCTACATCTGCTTTGAGGTCATTGACTTTCGGCCCTGCCCCTTTCTGTACGGGGGCGGCAAACCTACAAGACCCCATAGGTTGGAGTCACGTCGCCCGATGATGCACACAGATCCCGGATATGACGTTCATGATCATCCAGCCGTGCAAGTACGCTCTTTCCTGTCAATTACCTCTTAAACAAGACTCACTGCAATGGGTATACATGTAGGTACTCTCCAAGCAGAGGTTGTTGGGGGCGGGGCGTGGCCAAACTGACGTCAGGACACGCCCAGGGTCACGTGCTCTCACCACGTGGAAAAAATGGTCGCTGCAAAAATGGTAGAAATCTAATCTCCAAGCAGATCCTACGGTAGCATAAGATAGTATCAAAAGCTGCCAGAGGAATGAAGCCGGCTTAGGAGTGTGTTTTGCTACATGGCAAATGGACACCTCTTGGCTGACTAAACTTCTTGGCCAGTTTGGTACTATCTTATGCCATTGTAGGATCTGCTTGGAGATTAGTAGAAATCGACCAAAAATACAGATAACACGCCGGAGGAGTTAACTGACAAGGTACAGTTCGAGACATGTGGAAAAGGCTATGCATTGCATGGTGATATAGGACCTTATCAAACTTATCCTGTGAGTGTGACTGATAACAATTCTCCTGGAGCAAGGGGGTTTGCCTGGACCTAATCTCCAAACAGCTGCATGATCCTGCATGGCACCGACTTGTCTCTGATGATGTGTTTTCTTCGTCTTTCTCGCGAGACGCCTTTCATGACGAGAGGAAAGTTGAAACAAAGATTAGAAAAACGAGGACCACTGCACCGAAAGTACGTCCTCAAAGGCCCCCAAAAAATACGTACGAAACAAACTGGAGCCATACATCTGCTTGGAGATACCTTGCGTGCACGCAAGGCCTGAACTCGAGGTCATTTTCAAGCAGAGGTGAGATATTTTGGACCGAGACTGTACATGTTTTAATCGGTAATAATAATTGTGGCTTTGAAACGCCTGACTAAAAGATACAAACATTCCAGTATACAGTGAATACATATATGTTGTTGTAGTACCACAAATCCCGACTTTGCTGCCCCTTTCAGAAACTTTATAAAACTCCCTAGCCCTGCAATTTAGGTTATATTTTGCTCCGCTCACATGCAATGATCCTCCGTTCGAACCTTGAGGTAAAACCCTAGTTTCACTTCACTTACCTCTCAAGGCGCGTCCAACTGAACAGACTGATTTGGGAGACGGCGAGGGTAGGATAAACTCCTAGCTGCCCTAGCTATCTGAACGGAGACAACATCCGGGCTGGCTGAGCATCACTACGGACTGCTTGAGATTGACGGCTCAAACGATAGTGGCTGTAAAGGGGAGGGTGGAGTGTAAGTTATAGTCCCCACAGCAGGCTCCGCGAGGAGAACTCGCGTCTTTAAAATCATCATATTACTGTTTTGTGATTACGATCAGCAGTCTGTAAGGCCTACGTCACATTTCCAAACCGGGGCCCGGCCGGACAGCTTTCGGGAACGAAAGGTATGATATAAAATACACCAAACTACACAAGACGTAAAGAGAATAGTCATTCACATTGTTTTACGTATACATTTCTATTTTTCGTGTCAACAAACAGCCCAACCAGGTCTCGGTTTGGAAATATGACGTTAGCCTAAGTCTACTCTTTTCAATGAGAACACATATGAGTCAGTTCATATCAAAAGCAGCAAAGAGTGTATTACAAAATACACACCAAACGGAGACTAGTATCGGGGCTAGTGAATGATGCATTCATTGACACTATCTCTTTGACTGGAGCCTCCTTGTTGATATATGGCGTATCTGGAGCGCTTTGGATACCATGGACGCCAACATGTCAGCTACGACATGCCTACATGTATCCTCAACAGCACTGAATAGTTGGGTGAGAAGATCGTGACACTTTCTTATTGCCCTGGATTTAATAGGCATTAAAGAGGGTTTTGTGATCCAAAAAAATGAGAAGTATGAAAACGTTATTCATAATCATAAGTTACTATCTTCCATCTCGGAATCTGCTTAGGCTAACCCGACTGGGCTGTTTGGGGAAACGAAAAATATAAATGTATACGTAGAAATATAAACAAATAATCTAATGCCCACGTCTATTTTCTTTATGTCTTGTTTAGTTCGGTGTCTTTTATATCATACTTATACATACTAATACATATCCTCTGTCTGTGTAAGATCATCATACAGTACTTTCAAACATGTGACATGTGGTCTAAGTTTAAAAACTCACCGACTTTTCGTCCGCTGCTTTGATCTTCTTGAGGCCAAGGAGGTTAAAAATCTTGATTTTTAACCTTGTTGAGGCCAACTGTCGCACGAGGCCGGGGGATGGTCAAAGACGGGAAGTCGGTCTCCTGCGCCATCCCGTTCCAGTGACTCCCTCCGCACTGGATACTGAACATGAATATTATGCCAGCGCAATGAAGAAGACATCATGTTTTAAGTTTAGTTTTGCCAACGTTGTTGTAGATTAACAAAGAAGCGACGAAAAAGGCACATATTCGCTCATATCAAAGTCATTCTAGACCGCGCTCATGTACACCTCTATCATAAATACAGCTACATGTGTATTATCACTACTACTTACCACCGTTCCAACTATATGAATTCTTTATCTTCAGTGTCGCTTTCTTCAGGCTCATCCGGAGTCTTGACGCTGCGCTGCATAGTCCACGCACGTCTCCTTCCTCAACGCCCATTTGACCTAAGGGTCACTGACCTAGTCCATTTCGTCATCTGTCCTCTAGGGCACATCCAGATTTTGACAATAATCGCCTCCTAGCTACAGCATACAATAGCTTTTTTTTAGAATAAAGAAAACATTTCATATCGCCTCGTACCATTCCTTAAACACGCCGCTTTTTAATTGCATCCAACGGTCGCTGAGCAAGAAATTGTTGGTGAAGTCTAACGAAGAGTAAACTGCTATCAAAATCAAAGAGCCCACCACCAAATTTAAAAAAAAAAGAAGTAGGGCATTTCGTTTTCATTTCCTTCAAACGTTCAGTAAAGTCCAACAAGTCCAGATCTCAATTGCACTATTCTTTGATTCATTATGTCGACTCAAAAGTACAACGTACTGGAACAGCTCTATAAATTTGTTTACACAAGTTTTAAAGAGGGAGAAGAGACTCTGTAGATTTTAGATGATATAAAATGTAACCTCTTTTCACCTCTAACGTTATCAAGTAATGCATTTAGCCAATGTTGGCCAACGGAATATGCAATAAAGATCATTGTCATTGATAAAGAATAGCCAATTGATTCTCATAAAAAGTCCTTTTTTCTTCGATCTTAGATGTATCGTTTTCAAACAGTGAAGTCTCACCTTTGTCTCACCTTTGTCTCGTTGGACGAGATTCAGTCTCTGCCCCGTTCTGCTAAGAGCCTTGGGTTTTGCTTTCATCATCATCTTTAGCTCAGTTTAGTCTTTCTCCTATAAAACCTTTCCAAAATCCATCGTCCTCTTGCTATCCGATGAGTCTTCCCACTGAAGTTTGCGATTTCTTCATGCAATCCTATATGAACGACCGACTGGACAAATGTATATCGACCAAGAGGTCATCCCGCAATTTCGCCCAATCAGCTCTCACCATTCAACGTCTCCATGGCAACCAGGTAACAGGCACCGTCCGGTGAACCGAAGTGACCTCGTGTGGTACGTACCACTTTTTAGTGTGGCTCAGAGTAGAAAATTAGTAACTAGTAATTACAGCATATTTTTCC
The DNA here is from genome assembly GCF_000003815.2 of Branchiostoma floridae. Taxonomy (NCBI): domain Eukaryota; kingdom Metazoa; phylum Chordata; class Leptocardii; order Amphioxiformes; family Branchiostomatidae; genus Branchiostoma; species Branchiostoma floridae. The sequence continues at coordinate 16,128,106 of NC_049988.1, forward strand.
ACAATAATAATTTCCAGTGTCTATTATACTAATCAGTAGAATATAAGATGTTGCAACCTGATGTAGTATATCTTATATAATTTTTCTCTCATATTTAATACATCGAGTAGAACGCACCTCCCCTACGTAAAATGAGATATGGAACATTCCTACCGAGATTTTGCGTCATCGTTCTATAAACAACATGGCCAGGAGCCAAGGCACAAAAGAACGGAAAATCACCAGTTCGAGATAATTTTCTCGATATGCTGCTCTTTCGTGGTCACCAGGATGATTATTTCAACCTCTCCCTGCCCATGGTAAGTGTCTGTTTCTAGTTCAGTCACTTAAAATGTGGTACTAATACGCGAAACAGTTAAACAAGCGATGTTTACCGTCACAAACAAGGCAAAGGGGCGTGTTTTCCTTTGGATTGTGTTCGATTCCAAGGCCTATTTTACTTGAACACTGTCTTGCGTCTTTCTTCGTTGTCACTCATCAGTCTTAAGCTTTCTTCGAGACTAATACTGCGGGCTTAGAATCCTGGTTGCTGTAAATTTGGAAATTCCTTTGTGCAATTCTTTTAGAGACCCAACATCATATTTAACTCTGGTTCAGCTGTTATGATGACTTAGCAATTTCATTTGCAATCAGAAATATCCATTTGAATGTTTTCCTCCTTATTGTCATATCTCTAATCCTACATTCACGCCAAGTCATGTGTCTTACAAATATTGCTATACTTCTCAGGTTTTTCCAATTTTAAGATACCAGTGTTTGGACATTTGTATCATGCAAACAGGTGGTTGTTGTTTGACATATGAGAAAAGTGTTTACTTTGGTCATAGGTCAGTAGTTGAACTGGACAACACAGATGAGAGTAAATCATTGGTTTGATAACATAACAGTGGCGATATATAAGGCAGCCAGTGCAAATTGCACAATAGAAGTGGTTATAGAATGTAAATGCTAGTCACTGTTGTATAGTCTAGTCTATAGTAATCATATTGATTTCTTTCGTGATGCAATAATTTCTTTCAAGATTCATTTATTTTGTCTCGGAATCAAATTGCATAATAAAAGTACTTTAAGTAGTTATAGAATATACAGTATTACATAATGCTTAGTCAGAGTTTCTTTAGTGTGTAGTGACCATATTGACTTCTTGAATGTGTGATGCAATGATTTACATCAACATTGTCCATATAAACTTATGGTTTAAAGTAATATTTCACATTTTTACTAAGAAAGTCCCAAAAAATTGTAGAGGGAAAATTTATATTCTAAGGCCCCCATGATTCAGTTGCCAGATTTTGTGTCAGAAGATGATCCGTAAAGGGTAAGAGGATAAAGTAGAACCCAGTGTAAATGTTTAATGAGGATAAAAACGGATCAGCTGTAAATCAGATGAAGCTTACGTCTTTGAGTCATAATCTTCTATCAACATTCACTTTGATTTAGCAGGACAATTCATTCATCCTACGTTATAACTTGTAATATATACTTCACCCAATGGAGAGAAGAATTGATTTGCACGTGTGTGTACATGTATATGTGCAAGTATGTGTGTGCATGTGTTTCTGAAGTAGTGAAGTCTGCCATTTCTGTTTTTGTCTGTTTGACCGGAGCGTGTGTAACGTTATGTGTGTGTGTTTCTGAAATGGTGAAGTCTGAAATACGTAAAGGGGTAAAGCCTGCTGTCTCTGATTGCCTTATTACTTGATATATTGCAAACTTTTGCAATATTGACTGAAATCGCTCATGATCATATAATAGATCAACTGGCATAAGGTTAAATCATACTTGTGATATTTTCCATCTGTGAATAGACTAAATAACACCATGTATAAAGATTGAATGATTTAAAGATGTTTGTATGAAATAAGCTAACCCTATCTAACTCTCGATCTTCATGTCTACCTTGTCCCCCCAACGACCTGGAGGTCAAGGGACTAGGTAGGTAGGTAGGTAGGTATCTGATCTACAAGCAGATGTTAAGAGGAGCATTGTGAGGAGAAGGACAGTGCAATGAATTAGAAACAATGATTATGATTGGCAGAAATAGGGCAATGATTATGCAATCTAACATCTGCTTGGAGATAAGCCCTCTCATTTTTGAAGTCCATAGCCAACTCTATTCAATAATACAATATATGCCCTTTTCTTCATCTGAGGGCCTCTTTACAGAGGCTACAACACATAATGACTGTCATGGGTGAAAAATTTACAATGGTTCTGATCACTCCTGAAAAACACTTCAGGTACTTAGAATACATTGTATATGGGAAGGCGGCTTGTTCAAATCGCCCTTAACTATGAATTGCATAAGTCTATTGGATTCTTCATGCTCATATCTTTCAGAATTTGGGTCAAAGTTTATGCAAACAGATTTGTAGTACTAGGTCCTTCAACTTGTGTACTATTCTGTCAATGTCAGAGCTCTTTGTTTGGCCTCTGGACTCCAGGGTTAGTGGAGTGCCCAAAATTTATAACTTGTTAATTGTTTATTGACTGCAAATTTTTTAGCATGTCATAGATAAAACATTAGGATAACCCAAGTTAGTCTGTGTAACACAAACTCCGCTGTCCAGGGCTCTAACTGGCCCCTCCCCGCGGATAAAAATTAAAAGTTTTTGTCATCATTGAAGGGTCTGCCTAAACACCTCAAATGACCTCAAATGGCTCTGATATGTAATGTACATGGGGCAACAACTTTGTGTGGCACTCTTGATACATTGTGTATGCATTTGTGAATAAGAAAATGCAGCAACTCCTTTAGGTACATGTATTTTGAGTTAGTCCGCCGGGTTCAAGATAGAAGCAATTTCTGGGCACCATATTGGCTAGTCTGTGTTAGGAGTCTGCACCATGTTTAGATCTGCCAACCATGTTTAAAACAGCCACCGTGATTCTTAGGACTATAACAAACTTATAGTCATCTAGCGTATGTTTTTTAGCCAACAGGTAAACAGATTCCTTTTGATAGCACACCTGTTCATTACAGTATCTCTTAAATTAGAAGTGGTGAAAGTTTAACATTTTCCATTCATTTCTCAAGTGACATCTTGAATAGTTCACAATGACTTGTTATGCTATCTGTTGACAGTTTACCACATAATTATGTGACCTGTCACACAGTAGGGGGTCAATAATAGACTTGTTTGGCTCATTGTTTTGAAGTTAGACAGTTTGATTGACTAATGTAATACCCGTTGTAGGCCTACACCCCTTTGTGATGTAAGTTAGTGTTTTAAACTGAATGAAAACTAGTGTGCTTGTGGGTTTTGTTTGCAATCTTACCAAGTTTCTATTAAAAGCCTGCTAATGCTATGTGAATAGAAAATAATAATATCTAAAATTTTGGTTTCATCCAAAGTGTGATCATTGTATTGGGAAGAGAAAGTCAAAAGTAGCTATGGAATGAGTTTTTAAATATGATATCAAGTGGCCATCAAAACCCCATGCATATCCTTCTCTGACAGATGTCCAGGGATGTAAAAAAAGATGGATAGCATTATGATCGTAAGGAACTGTATTAATAGAATGAGGTGTTTTCTCAGGTTCCCCCTATCCTACTATGCTTCAAACTAGTGGGCACTAAATAGTTTTGATGTAATGAATTAAAACTTTTAGCCGCCTTCCTTATCCAGTATCTAACCCTGTCAAAATTGTGACTTTATGTCCAATATGATTTTAAGATAATATTGCTGTGTTGTGTTTTTAGTTTTTTTCTTAGAATCCTTCACATGAATCATTATCTTCACCAAAGGGATTATGGCTTTTTTTTCTGCAAAATCCTCCAGCTGTTTCCCATACCCACTATAACCCTCTTAGCGCTGTGTACCCTCGTCTTGGCTCCATGTGTTGTATTCCTGCGTTAGCGCAGCGGAACAAATAGCGTGCGATGGCCGCATGAAGACAAGAGTGGTTCAGATGTCCTTACGAGGGCCGTTGCCATGGCGACGCCAAACAAACAAACGTAAACAGTCTCACCTGTTGGTCGGGGATGGACCAATGTTTTGGTCACGGGTGTGAAATGTGAAGGGATCGAATAACGGCCATGGTTAGGAGGGAAGTCAACTGGAACAAGCTGAAAGGGATCTTGCCTGCTTTAGCCTAGATCCAACAGGTGTCTTTGGGCCTCCATAAGGGATATTGCTGTTGATAGCCTAGCTATTGCAGACTTTTTAGGGTGAAAGCAACACTTTTAGTGTCAGCTGGACAGATATCAATCATTATGATTAAACATGAACATTTATATAAAAGTCTTTTGCATGGTCCACTTGATATTAGGCTGTATAGTACTGTAATTCAAGTTTGCTGTTTGACATACTGTATGTGCAGTTAGTGTGATTGATTTGGTAGAAACTGATCACCTATTGTGAGTAAATACTCTGTCTCTTCAGGCTGCTACATTAAGAATTTCTCTGTAAGAAAAACACCCCTATTACAAGGGAAACATCAATCCATAATTGATTTTTCATCATATTCAAGGCCCCTTTTATAGGCCATAATTTGCTACCAATTTTTACCTCTTGTCGCCATTGTATATTGTATATGGCAGGCAATCATATTAATCACTGTCCTCAAAACACCCCCCCAAAACCACACCTTGTAACCGAATACATATTTAGCAAATGTTGTACTATAGAGGGGGAACCTCAAAAGTATATCTGGCATAAGTATATCCAGTCATATTATATACCACATTGACACAGATATCACCAATCTAAAACCAATGAGGCAAACATATCAATTTCTTCTCCTAGCAACGCCTTGCCCCAAACCACACCCTGTAATAGAATATGTCACTCGGCAACCTTTCTATTATTCTGGTAGTGGAAAAAGAACACGATAGAAAGAAATATTTTTATCTTCTATCTTGCATTATCATATATCATATTGATATCAATATCGCCAATCTAAAACCAAGACAAAAGTTTCTATGTTTTGTTTCTATAAATATGAAAACAGACGACTATACACAGTTGATTTAGCATCAATTTGTTATGTGATCTTTACACACAGTGTACTGTTACTGGTCTGTTTTATAGACAAATCCATGTAAACAATCCAGCGTCACCTGGCAAAGGTTACTAACATGTTAGGGGGAGCATGCCAGCTCTGTCTTACCAAGTAAGAGGTAATGTTATCTAGTGTCTTTCTAGGATTAATTCTGTCTCAAGTCCTAGATTGCTGTCAGTCTCTATCTTTGACCTGTGATCTGTATGACTGTTGGTAAAGGTTGCACAGTGTATGATATGATTATTTAACACACTTGTTACAGAAGGCAGGTTGAGGGGGGTCAAGTTCGAGTTTGAATCCCAGCTGTTGTTCATAGAAATTAAAAGATCGTAAAAAATTATTGTTATGTTAATCTTTTTTATGACCGAGTATAGTCCACTGTTTTTGCCTTTTATCAATGTGGAGACCGTAAGAAACAGCTGTTGTGGGTACCCCATATGGCACCTTGGGACTGCCGTCATAGTGTGTTTCCTGTGCACTTTTGACGCCGTCGAACTGTGCTGTGTGGCACGCTTACATAGCTCTGTTGTCAGTCACTGAACTTGTATGTCTTACTGTTTCAGGTCATAAACATTGTAAGCCATGGCTCAATATTTTATGTGAAAAGAACAGGCCTAGGGAATTTCCATAGTAGCCGAACATAACACTATGATTATAATATGCTGTAGATTGTATATTTTTAGTTTATGATGTAATGTAGTTGTCATGATGTTCTCCTCCTACCAGGGGAGCTAGCAACCTTATGAGCTGAAACAGGAGAAAGACAAATTTTATTTTTGTGATTTCTATGATCATGAAGTTTCCCCTCTCCTTCAGGCCAAGCTAGCGGCCCTGTGAGATTGAAGCTAGAGAAAGACTAAATGATTTTTACAGCAAATAGTGGTTACTCAAGCAACTGGATAGGATTTTGGTAACAGTCAGATGTTTCAGATAGAATCCACTACCTTTCGTCAGTGACATTAAAGAGACCCAGTTGCTTGAGTAATTGCTATTTGGCTTATCTTATTACCCGTATGTCTATCCTTCATGGAAGTATGAATGATTTTTGGTTTGTGGTTTTATATATTTTATTTTCACGATGCAGGCCGACCTAGCAGCCCTGTGAGATGAAGCTGGAGAGAGAAGACTCGGGGCGTCGCTCCATCCTGGCCAGACTCAGGACCAATGGCAAGGAAGATGTGGACGAGGATATGCTCATCACACAGGTAACTCAGGTGGTTTGTTTTTTGGATGCATAGAAAAAGGCAATACGGTAGAAGCCAGTTAATTGCACACTTCTGTTAATTGCACAAAATCCCCAAATCCCGTGGTGGCATGGTCCAGCTTGATAACTTTGCATTGTTGCACCATTAGGATAATTGCGCGAAAAGCACAGGCAAATGGGGTGTGTAATTAAGTGGCTTCCACTGTATCATTCCAAGATATGGCAAAAAGTAGTTACTCAAGCACCAAATGGTTGTCTGAAATGTCTGACTGTTTCAAAATCATATCCAGTTGCTTGAGTAACTGCCTTTTAGCATATCTTATTACCTGGATGTCTAACCTTCATCAACATATTTACCAAGATTTGCAGAAAAATGACAACGACTGTTACTGCCATAAAAAAAAGCATCATCTTGATTGTAATGCATTTGACCCGGCAGGATCAGAGGTTTTTAGAAGTATTTCAGCCATACTAATTTGGTTTATTTCCTCTTTGATCTAAAAAAAATGGTGCTGGACTCACCAAGTGATCTGAATATCAATATGAAAACATAGTCTGACTTGCCTTGGTTATGAATGATTTAGTCTGATTCAAGTTGTTCTTCCAGCCCTCCAGTTTTACCTTAGGTGCTTACTTCATTTTTACTTTGAAATGTCCGAAAGCCATGTAAATTAATTGGTGCAGTCTTACCAGCAATTTTTCAAATAAGTTTTGCCCCAGTTGATGATATAAATAGTCATTGTGTGAACTTGTTTCTTCAGCAAATTTTCAAATAAGTTTTGCCCCAGTTGATGGTATACATACAGGAATTGTGCGAACTTATTTCTCCATTTTGCAGGACACAGAAACAGATATTCCAGCCACCCCCTCTACAAAACCAACTGGTGCATCCAAGCTATCCTACCATTGGTCAGAGGTGCCAACCAATGAGGAGGCTCCTTGCAACAGGAGCAAGCATGCGGCCTGTGTTCATGATGGAAGCCTGTTCCTGTATGGAGGACGGGATGTCAGGGCCACGAGGAAGGATCTATGGCAGTGTGATCTAAGTAAGCTCTATTGATCATCGAATGTATGTAACGCTGGTTCACCTTTATTCGGGGGTAACCTATATAGTGTTCAGCACCAATGACAGGTCTACTTGCTTGTGTGAGTGTGAGTGGAAAGTGTTCAGCACCAAGGATATGTATACTTGCTTGTGTAAGTGGAAAGTGTTATGCACAAGGGGCAAATCTACTTGCTTGTCTGAGTGTGAAGTGTTCAGCACCAAGGACAGGTATGCTTACTTGTGAGTGGAAAGTGTTCAGTACCAAGGACAGGTCTACTTGCTTGTGAGTGTGTGAGTGGAAAGTGTTCAGCACCAAGGACAGGTCTACTTGCTTGCTTGTGTGAGTGGAAAGTGTTAAGTACCAAGGACAGGTCTACTTGCTGGTGAGTGGAAAGTGTTCAGTACCAAGGAAAGGTCTACTTGCTTGCGTTGGTGAAAAGTTTTCAGCACCAAGGACAGGTCTACTTGTGTGAGTGTGAAGTGTTTAGCACCAAGAACAGGTCTACTTGTGTGAGTGTGAAGTGTTCAGCACCAAGGACAGGTCTACTTGCTTATGAGTGGAAAGTGTTCACCACCAAGGAAGTTCATACCTGATTTTTTTGTTATCTGTAGGAACAAACCAGTGGTCCAGCGTCCATACACAGGGCGACGCCCCTTCAATGCTTCAGGAACATTCCATGGTGGCGTACAAGGGTCGGCTGTACCTGTTTGGCGGGTCCCTGGGCTGCAGCGATGACAGGGAGAAACCGCTTTGGATCTACGACATCGAGACTGGAGTCTGGAGAAACCACCTACCGGAGTCTGAAGTCAAGGTGGGTTAATATAAACATTGTGGATGTGTAAACATTTGTGAGTAAAGAAAATGAAGCTTTGTTTTCCACAAAAATGATTGGTAATAATTTGCATGATATTTTGAAGGAAAGTTGAACTTATAGCTGTTAGTTAGTTAGTAAGTTAGCTAATCGTTCACACAGTATCTCAGTAATTAGTCCAATTTCTGGTTTGTCACTTTGAACTTTCAAGAATAATAGAAATGGCTGACATGGCAACACAAACTTATGCAACAAGCTACATTTATAGGCTTAGGCACCTTTCAGTTGAAAAATTAACATTTTGCACTTTTTTCAAAACCGTGTTTTGTTGCCTCCGAAAATAGTTTCATCAGGTTGGTAGAATATAGGATAAGGGAGAAATTCTTTGTACACAACCAGTGGGTACTTAGTAGCTTACGTTTCGATGTCTCTCAGGAATGGCTTATCCGTGTTTTGTTGCATTGCAATATTGTTCACTTTCATGATAAACATTTCTTTGCTGTATCAGTGAAGTTTTCTCCTATAACTATGTTCATATAAAGTTTTCCTTTCCTACCATTGTAGATCCCCATTGGTCGACGGAGCCACACAGCTGTAATATCCCACAATTCTATGCACATCTATGGCGGCTACATTGACCTGAAGGGGTCATCGGGGGAACTCTGGACTTTTGTGTTTGGTAAGAAAACATATCAACAACTGTACCACACAGCAATATTGTCACACAAACTTCATTTTAGAGACATGACAAGTCCTGATGCTGTGCCCTTGGGAAAGCCACTTTATACCAACCTTTTCACAGTTTTTGTGACCAGTGTAATGGCCAAGTTGGTAAGATTGTTCGCCTTGCATTTTGTAGATTGTGAGTTTGATACCTGGGTGAGTCATACCAAAGACTTTAAAAGTTCCATACTTCTTTTTCTGCTTGGCAGTGACAGCATTTGGGGAAGAGCATGGTAGTTGAACATACATACAACTTAAACCTGTGGACTTGCCCTCTGCTGCAGTGATTGCACAAAGTTGTATGTCCAAGGGCTATTGAAATAGAGATGGATGCCACCCTATGCGCCATCTGGTGTGGGAAGGACTTTACCTGAAACACCATCTTAAGTTGTAAATGACATTTTGTATTTTCCAATCCCCAACAGAAACTGGCCACTGGCACCTCAGCTCTGACGGACAGACCAACCACGTGCCTCTTCCCAGACACTCTCACTCCGCAGTGGTGCATGATGGGAACATGTGGGTGTATGGAGGGCTGAACAACCTGCACCCTCTGGGGGACCTGTGGAAGTGGAACTTCGGTAGGAGATCTTTAAAAAGAATCATGAATGAATGAATGATCAAATGAGTGAATGAACAAATGAATTAGGAAATGAATGAATTGAATGAATCAATCAATCAAGTTGTCAACAACTAAAGGAGTTAAAAAACAATAAACAATCAATGAAATATGATTTAAGTACGTTTAATTGCACTTTTAAAAATGCAATGGCTGTGCTGCTCAGTAATAGCCTGGTATTCAGCTGTATTATAGCTCCCAAGTCTCTTCTGTCCTCTTCATCAATATTTACGGAGAGGACAGAAGAGACTCGGGAGCTATAATACGGCTGGATACCAGGCTAGCTAAGTAGACTTGTGTTTTGTAAATTAACAGGTGGTTTAAGTACAAAACAGAGTGTTACCCATGAGCTCCACATTGTGAGATAAGCACTCATGGTTAATATCAATTCATGCTTTTTCCATTTTCCCTCACAGAGAAGCGTGCTTGGAGTCGTGTTCGGTTCAGGTCAGGTCCGCCCGAGCTAAGCGGACACAGCGCTGTTAAGGTGGGTACCATCTTCAGATGGACAATGTGAAGTACAATTTGGTTCCTATGAACATAATGTTTCTTTAAGCACTTTCACTATAGCCTGGGTACCATCCGGAAAGTAGATCGCTCCGGCGTTCATTATAAACTATAAACAGTCGCTTCTAGCTCTGACATTCATTGTACACTATATATTTACAGTCGCTTCTCTGTGTTTCCGTCTGGGAACGCGGACCATCTCAACGTTTGGAATCGTACAAAAAGTGGAAGCACGCGTTGATTGGCCCCTACTCATGAGCGAATTATGGAATGGGTTCAAACGCTCATTCGAACAGGTGTTCCAACACCGGAAAAGCCCTGTGTCCCCATGCAGGCGCCGGGCTGTTGTCATCGAACGAGTGCTCTAGAACTCATTCCTTACTTCGCTTATTAACTGACGTTACCACCAAAAGGTTTGAATGCGCACGTCTCCAGACGGATAGCAGAAGCGAACATAGGAGCGAACTACTATCCGGATGGTACCCAGGCTACTTTCACTAAGCACTTAAGGGAAATAATTAGCCTGGATACCAGCTGTTTATGGATAATAAGTATGCTCTCTCTACAAGAGACTATGAAAGTGCTAACAGTGGACTTTTCCCCTGCTATACATGTACTTGTACCATGCTTTAACAGGTGTCTGGTCTATGGACTAAAGAAACAATAGACACTGCTCTTTAGATCATAACAAAGTACTCTAACCATGTTGGTCATCTCTTCAGGCTGCCCACTGTATGCTGGTGTTTGGAGGCCAGGACAGTTCTGGAACACTCAGACAGGACATGTGGAGGTTCAGCTTTGGTGAGTTATAAAATGTCATTTCTTCCTTACTTAAAAAAAGGAAATCACATTTCAAACTTAAGGAATTATAGCTCGACGAGGTGCGGGTATTGAAGTAAAATATGGTAAATGTTATGCTACCCGCACATTTAAGTCCCAGAAATGAATAAAGTATGTTACTACCTATACATAAGCTTTAGTTTATGAAATCAAATTCTATTATCTACAAGTGTTTGTCTGTAGGACTGCCTAGTAAGGATCACCTCAGGTTTTTTGACAACCTGATTTTCAGTTCTATGATACATTAATTGTTTTTGATTATGCCTTTGTGTATGTTGTAAGATTCACGAGGTTTTATCAGTCTTTCTATTTATTATAGGATCTCCCTCCTTTTGATTCAAAACCTTAGCATGGTCAGAAAAAAGGATTGGACGGATGTGGCTCAGAATATTAATTTTTTAAAATTGAATTGTGATTTCTGTTGTTTCCATAGCGAACCAGACGTGGGATAAGATCATCATCAACAGGATGTGGCCTTCTCCCCGCACCCAGCTGACCTTCACTTCCCTGGTGACCTTCAACCTCCAGGCCCACGCTGCCACCCCTGCCACCCGGACGTGGTCCGTTCCATTCTTCCTCGACCACGTGGGGCCGACGCCTGACGACCACCGCCCGCGTACGTCCCCCGCTTCCGTGGAGGAGAAACGCTTCAGGAACCGAATCCACCCGGTTTTGCGGAACGGCAAAAAACGCGACCTCTCTCCGCAAAGACTCCATGAGGAGGAAGCGACCAATCGTGCGAGCCCGTTGGGCTGGTTAAGCGAGAACCCAAACATCGATAATCAGACTCAAAACATTTGGCAGCCAAAGGAAAATGCAGTACACGAGGATTTAGACACTAGAAAGGACTCTAGGATGGGAGAGACTGAGAAAACATATCAGTGTATGCTGGGAGTGGGAAAGGATGTGCAGGAACAAGGTATGGGGGACACTGCTGGACAGGGTAAAGCCCCCTTACCAGGGTTCATCCGGACTAGCTCTGTGGAGTCGATTCAGATCAGTAGTAAACTGCAGTTTTCCCAAACCCCTGAGATAATTGTAGACGAGTTTTCACCGAACAGCGGCAGTGAGAGGAACCTACTGGTCCCCAACATGAAAACATCGCAGAGCTTTGCTGAGGGGATTGTGAACAGGAAGAGGAAACCGAAGCAAGAAAAAGTCGGGATCGAAAATGCTGCTTTTGTTGGAGCTGAACCAAAACAGAACATTGAGGACCTACAACTTGAGGACTTGGAAGATTCAGCTGCCTTGGATGCAGAATTCAGTCGTTTCCATGGCAACAGAAATTCCCATGGCAACAGGCAAGATCTCCATGGAAACAAGCAAGATTTTAACAACATCAGGAATGACTCTTTTCCAAAGCTAAATTCCTATAGATACATGCAAAATTCCACGGAACTGACAAGCCATGAGAGAGGAAATGGTCTGTTGCATGGACAGACAGAAACGACCTTTTCTCCTTCAAGTGAAAAGCAGAGCTTAAACAGCTCTTCACTGCCACCGAGTACATCAGCTTCGTCTTTGACAGTCTCCTCTTCTGCAGCTGCAAAAGATTCTCCTACACTAGGAGTTTCTGAAGCCCCGGGTTTCACTCCAGCCTCTGTGTACAATGACTCGGAAGCAGCCAATGCTTTTATGCCCTGTATGGGAGTGACAAGTATTGTAGCATTGGGAGGAAGAACTTCGGGGGTCCAGTACAGCAACAAGCCTCTGTCTGTGTGGAAGTTGGATGTTACTCCACTTCAGTAGGGCAGAGGTAAGCTGTGATAGTCACAAAAGAAGGAATAAGTTCTAAGGAATTTACAATTTTATTCTGTTGAGGCCACACAACTTACACTTAGGCCAAAAAGCAAGTACTCAAGCAACTGGATATGATTTTGGAATCACTTCCAGTTGCTTGAGTACCTGCTTTCTGGCATATCTTATTACCTGGATGTCTAACCTTCATCAATGCAACTTACACTTAGACTTAAACCTTTAAGTTTTACTGATTACATCCTCTTCCAATCCAAAGTCACAGAAGTTGTGACAGAACTTTTATCAGTTGTGTTCTTGTCTTCAATATGTTGAGCATCAATGCAAATGCATTCACATCTGTCTAATCCTCAAGCATAAAGGAATGTCATCTTAAATCAAAGAAATTTGGACTGTTTTGCATTTTACATGTATGGACACAAGCTACTACATGCCACTGTGAGGCAATAGGTGTTATGAGATTATGATCACATGTTGAGATAATGCTGCAAACTACTGTTTTATCAATACATATTTATGTAGTAGGCTTGGATTGAGTTGGACAGATAATCTTGGATTTCAAAGGGCTACCCCTTACTAGCCCTCTAGGCTTTATGTGCAGGGATATCCTTGTCTGTTGGCACATCAACTCTTTTGCGCTTGGTTTCTTGACTCTCTTCAAGGCCTGGCCATAAGAAAGTGAGTGCAATGGAACTGATACATCCTATGGGGGAAGAAAGCCCAACTCCTCTCAATTCAATTCTCAGGACTACTTCTTTGTGGTTGGTTCTGTTGTCAGATTACTCAGGTTATTGGGGGTGTTCTATAGCTCTTACACTGCAAACCTACTTGACCAAATATGTGTTGTGCTTCTGCACTATTATCACCAAAAATCAACATATCAGATGTTCTACTCTTTTCTATGCAGGAAACTAACACAACTAAAAACAATTCATACCTAATTAGAATTAAGAAATTGGAATACACTAAATGTTAAGTGTGATGATTTTATGTGAATATGTACATTTTGTACATCAGGTATTTTGACATTAAATGTCATGTCAGCGGCACTCGTGACGTTAAATGCAGTAAGTGTATCTCTTTTAACCATTTTGTATGTTTTATATAGGCCTACATGTTATAATTGAAAACATCTATGTAGGGCTTTTTATACGCCCTGTTGTTGGATCTGTCGAGTAGGGATAGTAACGTTCATAGAATTTAAGACAAGTCCAGAGTATGTTCTCTTACACAAGGTATGAACATGATGTATACTTTACAGAATGTTTGTTAAAGAGCACTAAGTGTTCACTCTTGATCAAAGATTCACCAGAATGATCATTCTAAATGTAAAATATTCATTGTAAATGTTTTTATGAAATGAAAGAACTGCACTTAAAGATGACAGTTTGTAATGTATTTTTCCGCAAATGTCTATCCACTAAATTGTATGCTGCATTGTTTTGTATTGTTTGTAAAAATGTTGAAATCTGACAAATGATATATTTTGTATATTGTATATGTAACATGTTAGCAGGTAATTGGATACTACTAGTAGTAGTTTGATGCCCAATTTCTTATTTTTTATTTATTGGTTTGGCTGCACCGAACACACAGCCAGGGCTGCCCAACTAGCCTATGGCTATTACAAAGGGCTAGCCCTGCTGACAAACACATAAACAATACAAATTAAAAAAAAAAAAAAAAGAACATTTGTATGTACATGGTGTAGGATAACTTACATATCATCTAAAATGGAGTATATAACATCATATCATCGACAACAATATTTGCAATGAGAGGTCAGGGTCTGTATATACACGTGTATGACTAATTTACCATGCGTAAGGGTTGCCTAGACATTCCCACAGTTTTCTTTTGAAAGAAGCAGTGGAGGTGGCTGTGCGAGTAGCAGTAGGGAGAGTGTTCCAGAGTGCTGTTGCTCTGTAGATGAATGTTTTCTGTCCTCTGGTGGACTTAGTGAGTTCAGATGTCAGGTGGTCGCTGTTCCTGAGGGAGTAACGTGACTCAGTAGCAGACGCACGGGTTCTGGGTATCAGGGTTTGAAGGTGTGGAGGGCAGTGACCGTTGAGGAGCTTGTACAGGGTGACAGCGGTGTGGAATTGTCGTCGGAACTGCAGTGATGGAAGGGATAGCTGGGTGTACAGAGATTGGTATGACGGGTACGGGAGTCCATGTTGTCCGCTGATCAGTCTGGCAGTTTGGTATTGAATTGATTCCAGTTTTGTTTCGTCGCGCTTGGTGAGTCCCGCCCAGACGACGTCAGCATACTCCAGGCCAGGTCTGGTGATGGTTTTGTACAGTCTGAGCAGGATATCCTTTGGTACCTTCTTTCTTAGTGCACACAGTAGGCCAGCAGATCTTCTTGACTTAGTGGAGGTTGTTTCAATGTGTTTAGACCAGGAAAGTCTGTTTGTTAGGGTGACACCAAGATGCTTGTAGCTAGTAACAACTTGTAGTGTACAACCGCCTAGTATGACTGGAGCAGGGGGTCTAGGGAGAGTGCGGGTTGTGATGAACATCACCTTGCATTTGTCCTCATTGGCTTCTAGCTTCCAGTTTGTTAGCCAGTTGGATACGGACCGTAGGTCCGTGTTGAGTGAGTTGACTACATGTTGGACGGATCGGTTGCTGGTTGAGAGTGATGTGTCATCGGCGAACAGGTTTGCGTCAGACTGTGTGCAGCAGGTGGGTAGATCGTTGATGTAGAGGATGAAGAGGGTGGGACCTAGTACGGAACCTTGTGGGACACCCGCGAGAGGAGATTTCCATTCGGATGTTCCGCCCTGGATGACTACTCTTTGACGTCTGTTCGATAAGTAGCTGTGGAACCAGTTCAGCATGGATCCACGTATTCCATGTGCTCGGATTTTGGTCAAGAGCCCTTGGTGCCACACTTTATCGAATGCTTTACGCAGGTCCAGAAACACGCAACCAACAACTTCCCCTCTGTCCATAGCTCGGGTCCATTCCTCTACAAGCCGGGCTAGTTGGAGTGTGGTGTTGTCGTGGGCTCTGAATCCGCTCTGGTGGTGGGACAATACTGGATTGATTTGTTTAATTAGATGTTTGTTGACTAGTGACTCTAGCACTTTCGGAACGATGTTGAGCAGGGAAATCGGCCTGTAGTTGTTGGTGAGATGACGACTGCCGGATTTGTGGATGGGGGTTACATTGGCCTCTTTCCAACCAGAAGGAACTTGACCAAGGCTGAGTGATGTGTTGAATAGCCGGGTGAGGGGTGCACATATGGCGTCAGCTACCTGACGGAGAAGGTTTGGAGTGATGTTGTCTGGACCGCAGGACTTGCCCACCTTTAGCGTTTTCAGTTGCTGTCGCACTTCGTCTACAGTCAGTTGGAGATTGCTTAGTGTTGTTTCAGGGATTGTCGTTGGTTGGAAGGTGGGAGGGGAGTCGTTCCTGTCATTTAGGTCAGTCTGTTGTATGAAAAAGTTGTTGAGGGCATTTGCCTTGTCTTCGGGTCTTTCAATAATATCTGTCCCATCTTTGAGTGCTGGGACGCCGGTTGACGCCTTTCCTAAAGCAGATTTGGCAAAGGAGAAGAAGCGCCTTGTGTTTCCAGCTTCTACATCTTCCGTCACTTCTTGGATGTATGCCGCCTCTGCGTTTCTGGTGAGGGTGGTGACCAGGTTTCGTTGTTTCCTGTAGGCAGACCAGGCTTCAGGAGTGTTTTTGCTTTTGGCTCTGGAGTGGAGCCGGTGCTTTCGTCGGATGGCCGCTTTGATCTCTTTGTTTTGATGGATCCATGGTTTGGCTGTTCTGTTGACAGAGAGGCTCTACAAGAAGGCAAACCTTGACGCCCAATTTCTTGTAGCTCTTAGTCCATGTTACAAGGGTTCTCTCTTTGTAATGTTATGATGAGACAGTATGATAAGTTTTCAAAGGAAAATGATGCTATCAGTCAATTATTACAAAAAATATGCAAGAATTATTCTTGAATTCTGACATGTATGTAATAAAATCAAGACTACAATGTGAACATTGCTCCGTGGGCTCATTTTGTACTAGGTTCACATGTAGGTTCACAGAAACAGAATTCAGACATTATATGCATGCAGCTTACAAGTCTGATTCTTCTGCGTTCAACTTACAAGCATACTAGTTGCAGCTGTAACCACATGTACGAAGCCACTGAATTAAAGTCACAACATAAAAATGCACCGAAGCTTAAAAATTGTATACACAAATCTTTAATCTGGATCTCGTCATTAAAACAAATGCACATGGTCTCCACGTGGGAAGAAAAACAAACATCTCACAACTAACTCAAAGGGTCTCCTAACTAACTCACGACTTCTTAACTATTGAAGAAATGCTCTGCTTCTTCTAGGCATATCAATACGTATTAAGAGCTTTTTTTTTTACACAGATTTGTATACATCTTTGGTTAGCACCATGGTCCCACTTAAACTGCTTTTGTTACATGTAGCTATTCTGTCAGTATAGCTATAGGATTCATCATAGTAGGTTTATCTATCCCACGTTTAGAATTTGTTAACACAGCATAACATAACATTTCTCCATTATATGATAATATCTCACAGAAATAAACCTTTCCATGGCTTCTCTTTGGAAATAATATGTATACAAATGTAGTTGAGTAGACCCCCTTCGAAATTGACAAAGAAATTGAAAAAAATTACCCCCAAATAGTTGCTGCCTGGCCTTCCACAAGTTTTATCTACTTCCTATAGATCATAATTAGTATTCACTGACTATCGCTATAGTCACCTGTATTTCTTATTCTACAATTTCTATTCAAATTACAAGATATACAATCAAATGAAAAAGAAGGAATGTGAATCAATCAAAATGATCAGTTGTCTGGAATTTTTGTTTTCTCTGACTTGATATAACATAGGCACCTTGGCAACCTCTGTGTCTCACACATCCCAGACTTCAGAGCCTTCAAATCCATCAAATTTACAAAAATAGTTGTTGATTCCACATAGTCTAGTCTTGAACATCAGCTTATAAACAAAATGTATCAAATTTGCCTTCTCTAACATCTTTTTTTCAACTGAAAATTTTCCTTCAAGTACTAGTAGATGTTAGTTGAGATACAAAAAAAGCAGCTTTTCCAGGTTTGTTACATTTTCTTAAAATAGTCATCACCTGAGTTTTGTGTGCTGGCAGCTCACTGCTTCTTGTTGTGCCGTTGCCGTGGCGACACGCATCTCGTCTGCAGCTCCGAGACGGCCAGCATCATCATCCTGTTCAGCATCTGGTGAATCGCATTGATCTGGCTGCTCGGAAGTCCCGAAAACTCCCCCTGCGTGGCCCTCTCGTTTAGCGCCGAGAGGGACTCAAAGAAATTCATTTCCCTGCTGGACAACTCCTGGAGCGTCACGTCAAATGGCTGGGTTCCTTCTACTGCTGTCGTTGCGTCTTCCGTTGTTGCCATGACGCTGGTTGCCATGGCATCGGCTTGCCTGGCGACGTCGTCTTCATCCATGGAAACGAGTCCCCGTAGCATGTCGACCACGGGAGAACCGACTTCGGCGGCCGTGCTAAACATGTCCGTGGATTCATCGAGAGCGTCCAGTGCACGTTGCGCTGCCGACATCGAGTTCACGTTTTCCAGGATTGAGTCCATATCGAGTCTGTCTGTGCTTACGGCGCTTGCTCCGCTACCCGAAAAGATGGGGAAATACGGCAATCCGCCTCGAACAGGACTGCTTTCAACGGAAGAGGGCACAGAGGTGTCATCAGCAAGGGCAGTTACACTGTCAAAATCCTCTGGCATTCCCTGGTTCCTTACCTCTGTGCCTTGCATCACAATAGATGGTGGGTCGTTCTCCTCTGATGGGTTTAAAGAGGTAAAACTGTAACTCCTCTCCTCTGTGAGTTGTGCTGCTGTTGATGGTTGGTTGACTTCATTGGTAATGTCTACTACGGATGGCTGATCGCTTGCTTCGCTTGTCTCACTCGTCAGGTCTACGACTGATTGTTGGTCACCCTCTTCTGTGGTTTCTGGTAGAGATGACAGTTGGGCGCTATCCGCTGTGGGTTCAGGTTGAGCTGACCTATGGTCGCTCTTTTCTGTGGGTTCTGACGGCGTTGACCCATGGTCGCTCTCTTTTGAAGATTCGGCTTGTGTCGATGAATGGCTCTTTTCCTTTGAAGGTTCGGTTTGACTTGAGCCATGGTCCATTTCCTTTGTGAGTTCGGGTTGAATTGAGCCATGGTCCGTTTCCTGCATGGGTTCTAGCTGGACCGACCCATGGGTGCTTTCTCCTGTGGGTTTTAGAGTGGTTGACTCAGGATCTGCCTCAGTCGTAGCTTTATGTACAGTTGACTCATGGTCCACATCTGTTGGTTCTGGTACAATTGACTCATGGTCTATGTCTGTGGGTTCCAGTGGAGTTGAACCATGGTCTTCTTCCTCTGTAGTTTTTGGTTGATTTGACCAATTGTTCTCTGTGATTTCTGGTTGTGTTAAACCAAGGTCCTCTGTGGCAGGTTCTATTACAGCTGACCCATCGTCCGTCTCTTCTATGGGTTCTTGCTCTGCCAACCTTTGGTCCTTATCCTCTGTAGATTCTGCCTGGGATGACCCATGGTCTTTCTCTGTGGGTTCTTCCTGTGTTGGTGGCACACAGTCATTCTCCTCAACAGGTTCTGGCTCAGTTGACTCATTGTTATTTTTGGTGGGTTCTGCTGGCATTGCCATCTGGTCTCTTTCCTCCTTGGGTTCTGGTAGAGCAGACAACTGGTCATTTTCCTCCATAGGTTCTGTTTCAGCTGACACTTGGTCTTTCTCCGGAGCAGATTTCAAAGTGGCTGTCTCCTCTGTCTTGTCATCCGAGTCTTCTGTTGTCAGAGACTCGGTGGCTGCAATGAAGTAGGCAAAGAAATGTTAGCAGCTGTCTTTGGGAGACTGGTTTTACACTTCTTGTGCGTGCAAATCTCACTATTTCAAAGCTCAAGCATTTCTAGATCTATCATTCTCAACTGTCTGATGTTCAAAAACAGAGGACAAGTTGAAAAGGCAGATAAGAGACATGACTAAGGACCAATTTAATAATTCCCATACACGAGTACAGTAATGGTGTCTACTGGTATTTCAGTGAATGACATTGACATGAAAATGAAGATGTCATATCCTTCTTTGATCCTTCTCACCTTCTGTCTTATTTCCCGAGGTCTGTCTGAGTTTCTTGGTCTCCAGTTGGTTGTGGAACTTCTCTAGGGCCTTCTTCAAGGTCGCGACCTTGGGTGTCCTGATAGGCAGACTATTTACCTGTATCAGGTGGGAAGTACACAGGACTTAAGGAAAGATGTTAACTAATGGGAGGGATAGAGAAAAACACAGCAAGCCCCACAGGCTACAAAGTCATGTTATCGCACTAACAGAAGAAATCAAGTATTAGCATCAATAGTGACTTTGCAGTGCAGTCTAGATCCAGAGAAAAAACATATACTCCCACACACACACACACACACGCACACACATACATGCATGAATGCAAACTCACACACACACACATTCATATTCCCCACATACCACCCACCACACACACACACATTAACTTAACCACAAACTAACTCAAATATACATTAATTACTTGAGCATACAGAAGGTACACACCTCTAGTGGGGTCAGGGCGCTGATGTCACCGATGGTGTGGATGTTCCTGGCATGAACCAGCTGATTCAGTCCTCGAGCCCTGAGAATAAGGAATGGTTTGTATGACATAAGATCATAATATCTAGTTTTTACAGTGATAAATGCATGGATTTCAGTTGTGAAAAGATGCTACGTTGTTGTGCAGCACATGCAGAATTCTAGGGTAAAGCCTGCCAATGACTTAGTAACATCAAAAGATATTCTAAGGGATGTGCAAAGGAAACATCAGTAATCCAAAGGTATCTACCCTTAAGATATTTAAGTGTTCAAGACAATCTTCGAGAAGTTTATATAACGGTATTTTTTTTTAATGGAATTATGAGAGTTGACGTTACCAATCTGAAAAGTTGTTTCTAGTCTACACATGGTAACATGACTCAAAATTTCAAAGAAATCAAAGTAAATGTCTTTTGAAAATAAAGAACAAATTAGACAGGGTGGCACATACCCACATCATTG